>NC_050068.2:120481484-120761270 GCF_009764565.3 Dermochelys coriacea | reverse complement strand
CCAAAACATGGGCTGTCTCACACTTTTCCGACTGGATGGCCACATCCAGTGGGATCACTCAACTCCGTGGCTGATACAAGACAATTAATTTCGCCACTTGGAATGTCCGCACCTTTATGGACTCCTAGCACAGTGAATGTCCAGAAAGAAAAACTGCCATAATTGCCAGAGAACTGGCAAGACTCAACACTATCAGTTGTGGGAGAACTTATCTGTCCTTCAGGGGGACCTGGGGGAAAGCACTGGAGTACTATCAGCACTTCAATGATTTAGGCTGAGTCTTTACTGCAAAGTGAGTGAGTTCCAGCCTGAGTTAAAGTAGAGTCTGGCCTCTAACCTATAACCTCCAGCCAAGGAATCTACCCTAGGCCTAAAGCACCTCCAAACCCAGGTCATTGTTTTTTGTGTGGTTGCAGGGAATGGCTGGGCTAAATCCCAGTTCACTGCACAGTTAAACTTGTCCCTTAAGACCTATTCTCCAAAGTCTTGTCTTCTTTATGGCTTTTGCATCTCCTACCCTCCCCCCAGACCTCATACACACATATCTTTTCTTTAGCAGGGAAGCCACAGTCATATAGCTGTGATTTAATTTAGGAGTGAGTCACATCAATTTGAGGAGTGAGCTCTGCCTGTACTGTGACTTTATAGATTGTAATGTATAGCTCCCTGGAGAATATTCTGCTTGGGTTTTGTTTATTTATTTACTGTGCCTTGAATTTAGCTGCACAGACAAATACAAGAGGCAGAAACACAGAACAAAACCAAAATCAAATGAGCACTGAAAACTATTAATGCAAATATAAGCAAGGTACCGGAATCCAATGAAAGCCTCACAACTCATTGTTATTCATTAAATGGATTCAAGGAGTGAAGTGAAATTCAGCAAACTGTCCACCTCTGCACAGAACAATATGTTCATTCGTAAAGGGAAAATGATATTTGCGTAGGAGGAAACTGTGTAGCGGGGTTCCATCTTCATATTTTGGGGATCAAATTTCAAAAATCCACCTTCAGTTTTATGTGCATAGATAAGCACATCAATTTCTTGACCTCCAATTTCTGCACACATTGGTAAGAGAATTTATGCTCACAAAACCTACTTGCCCACCCCTTTGTGCATGTAAATTTTATCACCTGCAGGTACAGATTCAGCTGTCAAAAAGTGTATGTGCAGGTGTTTGTGTACACAAAAAAGCAGGTGCACAAACACCAGTGTAGAGGGGTGGCTACCTGCTCCTGTCCTGTGGGGCATGAAGCCAGCCCTAGGAGAGAGCCAGGGCTGAGGGCAGAAAAGCTAGGCTGATTGGGGAAATGGCCGCAGCTGGGCCATGCCCCAATCAGGCCACAGCTGGGCCTATAAAGGGGCTGCTAGGCTAAAGCTTAGTCAGTCTTTCTCTGTGTTCAAAGAGAGAAGGGTCTGGCTGTAGGGATCTGAGGGAATACCTAGACTGGAGCAGGGCTGAGGGAGAAAGGGCTTGAGTGCAGGGGAGTTCTGGTCTGGAAACCCCCAGGCTGTGAGGCTTAGGTTAGGGCCTATTAGGTACTGGGTTGCAAGGGGGCAGCCCATGGGTAGACAAAGGTAGCAGGTCCAAACCCCCTTGCCTGTGATGAGTGGCTGATGTACTGCAGTCTGCCCTGGGGAATGGGGTTAAGTGATGACTGGCAGTGCCAAGACTGAGGTAAGATGGGGATAGTGGGTGGGGGTTCCCTGGGGAGGGGAGACCCTCAAGGATAGTTGGGGTTTACTGTGAGGGGGTAGCACCCCAGTAGGAAGAGGCACCAGGTCCTGGGAGGGACTGGGGCTGGCGGTAAGGCAGATCCCCAGAGGGCGCTCCAGAGGCTGACATGCTAATTCCCAAGGACAACTAGCAGGAGGTGCTGCCTGGTGAGTCTGGCTCTATTACAGCCAGCCATACAGACACCTCCCTCCTTGAAAACCAGCCCTGTTTTACTAAAATTGACACTGGATTCAGTCCTGCTCCCACTAAACTCAATGGAAGCAGATTTGCAATCTCTGTGCTGCCTGCTTGATTGTAAGACCAAACTAAAGGTGCTGAAGGAAAATGCTTCTTCCTCAATCATTGTGCATGGTCTCTTCATTCTGGTATTTGAACAGATTATTCCATTAGCACTAGATTTAATCTTTATTATGATTATTACTTTTTATTATTTGCATTATGGTGGAACGTAGGTGCTCTGTCTGAGACTGGGGCCCCATTGTGATTGGTGCTGGGAAAATGCATAGTAAGAGACAGTATCTGTCCCAAGACTTAGTCTAAATAGATAAGATGAACAAAAGGTGGGGGAGAGAAAAGATTATCATTCCCCTTGGCTAGGTGGGGAACTGGAGCACAGAGAAATCAATTAATCTAAGACCACCCAGGTAGTCGGTGGTAGAGCTGGGAATTAACTCAGATCTCCTGAATCCATGAGTGGTGGGTATCAGAGGCTGGGGGAGGCTTTGCCCATGTAGCCCCCACCCCGACTCCTCCTGCCAGTTCCCCTGTCCCCAACTAGGGCTGGGGTTGGTGTGGCACTGGGGCCGCACCACCAGCCCAGCATGCTGGAGCCGTGGAGCTGGGGCAACGCTGCTGGCACTCCAAGGTTGCAGCTGCGCCACCTGCCTTCCCTGAGCTCCAGGACAGGGGGCACTAGTCTGGGCTCTGGTGTGGGAGCGGGGCCTCAGGCAGAAGGACTGGGGCTGGGGGCTAGCCTCCCCCAGCTAGTGGTTCACGCACTGCCCATGCCTGAATCCCAGGTCAGTGTGTTCCCCTCTCTTAACTACCCTTCTCATGCCCTTCACCTACCAAGCCTTGTATTTACCTCGTACTAAGTTACCGTAGCCATTCAAATCTAAGCTCCCTTCAGTGTCATTTAGGGATCTATGGTGAGCTTGAGCCTGTCCTTTTTCCTCCTTGTTTGCATGTGTATCATGCTTGCACTCTATCTGGACACAAAATAATTCATGTATAGTTGCTGTATATGGCATTAAAGTGAAGTGTTCTCCAACATTTCTATTATTTAGTTCATGAAATAAAAATAGTTCAGAACACAAGTAGTTCTGCAGGGATTCCAGGGCCTGAAGAAGAAGCACGGTTTCTTAAAAGCTTCCCTGTTTAGTGTGTGTGGTTTTAGTCGTCAGAGTTTAACAAAATGTATCACCTATAGCTTTGTTCTGTACTCTGGTTTTTTGTTTCCATTATAAACCATTAGTTTAATAGCAATTATACTTTGTGCTTGCATAGCACTTTTCTTCTAATCATTTTACTGTATAAATATTAACTGAGCCTCCCAGAACCTTTCGGAAAGCAGCATTCCCATTGTATAGGTAGAGAAACTGAGGAGCCGTGGTTGCACTTTGGAATGAGGGCTGCCTACGCAATGTATATGTGCACAGTACCTAACACAATGGGCTTCTAGGCAGTATCACAATACACCACAATGTTGTTAATAAGTAGCTTGCTGGAGCTTTCACAGTAAATCAGTAGCTGAGCCAGGACTAGACTTGCAGTACCCATTGACTCCTAGTGTCAGGATTTTGACTTGACAATAAAAGTTGTTCTGGGATGAAACTTAATATGCAGGGACCCAGCCAAGAAGTAATTATTTTGAACTGGGGGGGAGGGAGAATTGAGTAGGAGTGGATTATCTAGCAAACAGGGGACCACAAACAGGGGACTTTGAGAGGGGGAGCAGGAGATCCCCCTGCTGAACAAACAAGGTGTGAATACTAACTTTGGGGTGAGTGAGTTTATTTGACTGTGTCTTTCTTTCTCTTACAGGTTTTTTCAGTTACTGGGTCAGTTGGAATTGTGTGTCTGAAGACTGTTTGATCCTCTGTTCCCTGGATCACCTTTGATCAACCTCAATCAGCCTTGTGATCACCCTCCCCCTGTGTGATTAATGAGGGGGTAAGGCTGACCTAGGAGAGAGAGCCTTAAAAGCCAGAGGCTAAACAACCAAGGGGATTGCAAACAGGGGATTTGAAAGGGAGTTTTAAGAGGGAGTCCTAATATAATCACTATGGTAGGAAGGGCCGCATCGCCAGTGCTAGCATTGCTCCTGTCTCCTCCACCTGCGCCTAATATCCAAACAAAAAAGAAAAGGAGTACTTGTGGCACCTTAGAGACTAACAAATTTATTTGAGCATAAGCTTTCGTGAGCTACAGCTCACTTCATCGGATGCACCAGATATCCAGACAGACAACCTAACCATGGATGCCTCTACTCAGATCCTGGTGTGGATTTGCAGAGACTGTGGCTTGCGTTTCCCACTCTCGGAAAGCCAGGCTGGGGGGACCATCTAGTGTGAAAGGTGCTGGCTGGTGGAATCTCTGAGGAAGCAGGTGGGAGATCTACAAGTAGAGGTGGCTAGGCTGAGGAGTATCCATGCCCACAGGGAATTCCTTGAGAGTAGTCACATGGAGACATCCAAGACTGAGGAAACTATCCAGCTGCAGAGGATTGCTGTCACATGACCGGGGGAGGAGGATATGGCTCTGTCACAGAGCTGCTGGTTACTTCTGGCAGCAGGCAGTGTTCCACTCCTATTCCCAACCCACCCACCATGGTTATGGAAACCCACTATGCTGTGCTAGCAATGAGGAATCACCCCCAAAGGTGGTGGAGGAGAAGCCATGTACCCCCAAGGCTGAGCGAATCACAGCCACCACTTCCAGGAGGAAACATAGGGTAGTGGTGATGGTGAGGGGCACAGAGGGGGGAGGGATAGCTCAGTGGTTTGAGCATTGGCCTGCTAAACCCAGGGTTGTGTATTCAATCCTTGAGGGGGCCATTTAGGGATCTGGGGCAAAAATTGGAGATTGGCCCTGCTTTGAGCAGGGGATTGGACTAGATGACCTCCTGAGGTCCCTTCCAATCCTGATATTCTATAATCTGTTGCCCTGACATGGCATCCTGGGACGTATGCTGCCTGCCAGGGGCCCGTATCTGAGATGTTATGGGCGGGGGGGAGGATGTCCAGGATCATCTGGCCCTCTGACTGCTACCCCATGCTACTCATCCATGTGAGCACTAATGATACTGTAAGGTTTGACCCTCTGCAGACCAGAAGTGACTACAGGACTCTGGGAGTAAGGGTGAAGGAGTTGGGAGTACAGGTGGTGGTCTCTTCGATCCTTCCGGTCAAGGGTAGGGGCCCAGGCAGAGACAGATGCATCCTGGAGGTGAATGCCTGGCTGCAAAGATGGTGTTGCCAGGAGGCCTTTGGCTTCCTTGATTACGGGATGTTCCAGGAAGAAGGACTGCTAAGCAGAGATGGGGGTCCACCTATCAAAGGAGAAGAGCATATTTGGATACAGACTGGCTAACCTAGTGAGGAGGGCTTTAAACTAGGCTCAAAGAGGGCAGGTGACCAAAGTCCACAAGTAAGTCAAAAACATGGACACCTGGAAGAAGGGTTGGAATCTGTGGGGAGATTGGACTGTTGTAGCAGGGATAAAGGATAGACAAGACAGAACTGGGGGGGGGGATCAAATCGGTATCATAGATGTCTGTACCATACTGTGAGCAGTATGGGGAATAAGCAGGAAGAACTAGAAATGCTAATAAATAAACACAAATGTGACATGGTTGGCATCACAGAAACTTGGTGGGATAATACAAATGACTGGAATATTGGTATAGAAGGGTACAGCTTGCTCAGAAAGGACAGGCCGGGGAAAAAAGGGAGGAGGTGTTACCTTATATGTATTAAAAAATGTGTACACCTGGACTGAGGTTGAGATGGAAATAGGAGAAAGATTTGTTGAAAGTCTCTGGGTAAGGATAAAAGGGGTAAAAACAAAGGTGCTGGCATGGTAGGGATCTACTACAGACCACCTAATCAGGAAGAAGAGGTTAATGAGGCTTTTTTAAACTAACAAAATCATCCAAAGCAGAGGACTTGCTGGTGATGGGACTTCAGTTTCTCAGGCATCTCTTGCACAAATAACACAGCAAGACACAGATTATCCAATGAGTTCTTGGACTGTAATGGAGACAATTTTTTATTTCAGAAGGTGGAGAAAGCTTCTAGGGGAGAGTTGATTTTTGACAAATAGGAAAGAACTGGTTGAGAATTTGAAAGTGGAAGGCAGTTTAAGTGAAAGTGATCATGAAATGATAGAGTTCATGAGTCTAAGGAATGGTAGGAGGAAGAACAGCAAACTTTCAAAGAGGCAGACTTTGGCAAACTTGGAGTTGGTAGGTAAGATTCCCATGGGAAGCAAGTCTAAGGGGAAAAACAATAGAAAACATTTGGCAGTTTTTCAAAGACATTAAGGGCACAAGAGCAAACTATCCCACTGTGTAGGAAAGATGGGAAGTATGGCAAGAGACCACACTGGCTTAACCAGGAGATCTTCAATGATTTAAAAATAGTCCTACAAAAAGAGGAAACTAGGCTTAATTAAAAAGGATGAATATAAACAAATAACACAAGTATGTAGGGACAATTAGAAAAGCCAAGGCACAAAACAAGATTAAACTAGCTAGAGACATAAAGGGTCTACATTTGTCTAACAAACATTCTACAAATACATCAGAAGCAAGAGGAAGACTAAGGACAGGATAAGTCCATTCCTCAATGGGAGTGGGCAGGAATAATAGAAAGTGGAAATGGCATAGGTGTTTAATGACTTCTTTGTTTCAGTTAGTGGCGATTGGACATCTAACAAAGTGAATGTTGGTGAAAATGAGTTGGGATCAGAGGCTAAAATAGGAAAAGAACAAGTTAAAAATTACTTAGACAAGTTAGATGTTTTCAAGTCACCAGGACCTGATGAAATGCACCCTAGAATACTCAAGGAACTGACTGAGGAGATATCTTAGCCATTAGCAATTATCTTTGAAAAGTCATGGGAGAGATTCCAGAAGACTAGAAAAGGGGAAAATATAGTGCTGATCCATAAAAAGGGAAATACGGACAACCTGGGGAATTACAGACCAGTCATCTTAACTTCTGTACCCGGAAAGATAATGTAGCAAATTAAGCAATTAATTTGCAAACATTGAAGATAATCTGATAACAGTCATCATGGATGTGTCAAGAACAAATCGTGCCAAACCAACCTGATAGGTTTCTTTGACAGAGTAATGGGCCTTGTGGATAGGGGAGAAGCAGTAGATGTGATATATCTTGAATTAAGTAAATCTTTTGATACTATCTCACATGACCTTCTCATAAACTAGGGAAATCCAGCCTAGATGGAGCTACTGTAAGGTTGGGTGCAAAACTGGTTGTAAAATCATTCCCGGAGAGTAGTTATCAGTGGTTCACAGTCATGCTGGAAGAGCATAATGAGTGGAGTCCCACAGGGATCAGTTCTGGATCCAGTTGTGTTAAATATCTTTAATGATTTAGATAATGGTATAGAGAGTTCACTTATAAAGTTTGCAGATGATACCATGCTGGGAGGGGTTGCAAGTGCTTTAGAGGATAAGATTAAAATGAAAAATGATCTGGACAAACTAGAGAAATGGTCTGAAGTAAATAAGATGAAAGTCAATAAGGACAAATGCAAAGTAGTCCCTTTAGGAAGGAACAATTAGTTGCACACATACAAAATGGAAAATGACTGCCTAGGAAGGAGTTCAACAAGGACAAGTACAGTCCTGCACTTAGGACTAGGGACCGAGTGGCTAGGCAGCAGTTCTGCAGAAAAGGACCTAGGGGTTACAGTGGACGAGAAGCTGGATATGAGCCAACAGTGTGCCCTTGTTGCCAAGAAGGCTAACGGCATTTTGGGCTGTATACGTAGAAGCATTGCCAGCAGATCGAGGGACATGATCATTCCCCTCTATTCAGCATTGGTGAGGCCTCATCTGGAGTACTGTCCAGTTTTGGGCCCCATATTACAAGAAGGATATAGAAAAATTGGAAAGAGCCCAGGGGAGGGCAATGAAAATTATTAGGGGGCTGGAGCACATGACTTATCAGGAGAGGCTGAGGGAACTGGAATTCTTCATTCTGCAGAAGAGAAGAATGAGGGAGGATTTGATAGCTGCTTTCAACTACCTGAAGGGGAGTTCCAAAGAGAATGGATCTAGACTGTTCTCAGTGGTAGCAGATGACAGAACAAGGAGTAATGGTCTCAAGTTGCAGTAGGGGTGGTTTAGGTTGGATATTACAAAAAACTTTTTCACTAGGAGGGTGGTGAAACACTGGAATGGAGGGAGGTGGTGGAATCTCCTTCCTTGGAGCTTTTAAGGTCAGGCTTGAGAAAGCCCTGGCTGGGATGATTTAGTTGTGGATTGGTCCTGCTTTGAGCAGGGGGTTGGACTAGATATTCAATGATTCTACTGCAGAAAGGGATCTGGGAGTCACAGTGGGGGACCATAAGCTAAATGGTCCATAAGCTAAATTAGTCAACAGTGTAAAGCTGTTGCAAAAAAAAGTGAAAATCATTCTTCGATCTATTAGCAGGAGTGTTGTAAGACATAAGGAGTAGTTCTTCCTCTCTACTCTGTGCTGATTAGGCCTCAACTGGAGTATTTGGTTCTGAGCACCATATTTCAGGAAAGATGTGGACAAACTGAAGTCCAGAGAAGAGCGTTACAAGTTATTAAAGGTCTAGAAAACATGACCTGTGAGGGAAGACTTGAAAAAAATTGAATTTCTTTAGTCTGGGAAAGAGAAGACTGAGAGGGCACATAACTGTTTTCAAGTATATAAAAGGTTGTTACAAGGAGGAGGGAGAAACATTGCTCTTCTTAACCTCTGAGGATAGGACAAGAAGCAATGGGCTTAAATTGCAGCAAGGGAGGTTTAGGTTGGACATTAGGAAAAAATTCCTAACTGTCAGGGTGGTTAAGCACTGGAATAAATTGCCTGAGGTTGTGGAATCTCCATCATTGGAGATTTTTAAGAGCAGGTTAGACTAACACCTGTCAGGAATTGTCTAGAAGATAATACTTAGTCCTGCTATGAGTGCAGAGAACTGGACTAGATGACCTCTTGAGGTCCCTTCTGGTCCTGTGATCTGTGCCCTATTGTAGTCATAGAAGGGACCACAAGTGTCAAAGGGAGGGTATTAATTATTGTGCAGCTCCATTGCACTTTGGCAAGAGGATTCCTATTAAATATTCTTTTCCTACTTTTTAAAATTGATATTAATTCAAAAACAAAGACTGTGAAGAAAGAGTTAAGATTGTTAAAGGCAATTCAACCAAGGTCAACCTTTTATTTCAGTGACAATAAAGGTTTTCCAAAATAATTCCCCCCCACACCAAAAAAGTGGCTGGCAGTTTTCCTTCTATGAAGACTATCTAACTGATTTTTCTAAAGCAATATATAAAATGCACAAAACAATACAGAAGTAATGACTCACTAGGTAGTATTCAAAATGCCAGACATACATTCTGGGGCTACAAGGCCTTAATTCAGCAAGTTCCTTCTACGTGTGCCTAACTTTAAGGATTAAATCCTGACCCTACTGAAGTCAATAGGAGTTTTGCCATTGACTTCAAAGGGGGCAGGATTTAATCGTGTGTGTGCTCAGAGTCAGATCAGGTCACTTTGCTGACAGCTTAAGTTTTTACTCTAGTTTTCCCAGCAGCAAGATTCTTCTGGGCTCTCACAGTAACTTCCCGTGAATGAACTGAAACTTCTATCTTGCCTTGCCATTTGTAGTTAATGGAATATGGTAATACTTAACATTTATTGGTGTTGGATAGCATCCTATGTGGTAGGAAGTATTTATTCTCATTAATTTCCTCAAATGGGGAAACTGAGACAAAGAGGTCAAGTTCCAAACCTCACAGCAAGTCAGTGACAAAGTCAGGATTGGAATTCTCTAGTTCCTGGCTCAAAATCCTGTTCACTTCACTAGACCTGCCTGTCTCACAATGATAGTGAAAGTGCTAGGTTCAGTTTTGTCAAGACAATAGCATCAAGCAGGAGTGTGAAACTGTTCTCTTGGCTGGATCTTAGGGGAGATCGGGACTAGCCTCTAACATGAATTCTCTCTATTCCAAGGAAGAAGAGTGTCAAGCCTTAAGAAGAAACTATTCTTTCTTATCTATAAATGTAACAATGAAAGGTCTTACAGGCTCTTTGGAAAGGAATTGGAGTTCTAGGACCAGATGTGCCCATTCTGTTGTTTTTAGCACCATTGGTGCCCATACAAAGTAAGACGTGGGGCAGTAGGGACTTAGACCCATATTATCAAAGGTATTCAGGCATCTTATGCCTATTGATTTAAATTGGAGTTAAGTGCCTACAAACCTTTGAGGCTCAGAGCCTTTGGCTGTAACAGCTTAGAGGGATTCTCTCTAGTGTAGATCTAAGCCTTAGACTTCAGGAAGGAGATGAGATCATATTCTATATGATGTCTGTTTTCTCAGCAGTCTTTTTGAGAGTGTCAGACATGGCATAGATTTCTTCTGCCAAATTATCAGTTAGCAGTATGTGACAGACTGTTCAGAATATTGCAGGATATTATCAATATTATGGAATCAAGAAACTTAGTTCAATAAGTTCAACCTTATTGAATTAGGGTTAATACTTTTGAGGTATGCTGTATTAAAAATGAAATTGCATATGTGTATGATGGTGTTTGTACCTTCTGTAGTAGGAGGGGGATGCTAAGGTACTACTTCTGTTATCAGCCCTTTAAAGCCACCAAGGTCAACCCCTTTTCAGTGGCAATAGGTTTTCCAAAATAACAATTCCTCCCCCCCCTCCCCCCACCAAAAATAGTTGGCAGTCTTCATAGAAGGAAAACTATCTAAATGATTATTCTAAAGCAATATATAAAATGCACAAAACATTACAAAAGTAATGACTCACTAGGTAGTAGTCAAAATGCCAGGCATACATTCTGGGGCTACAAGGCTGGATTCTCTGGGATCAACAAACAAAGGATTTTTTTTGATAAATAGCCTGGTTTTTAAACAGGCTCAGAGCCTTCTTCCTGATCCAGCAAATGGACAGGACCCCTGGTCAATGGAGGACCTCAGTTCTTAGAGCAGGATTGGATGGTACTGGGCCTACTGAGGCCTCGTAAGACTGGGTGCTTGTTCTGAATTGAAGCTGTGATGAACTTGTAATCCCAAGGAATCGGGAATTCAGAGGTTGTTAGATAATCAGCTGAACACAAGCTTCCCAATATGACCCTGTGGCCAAAAGAGCTAATGTGATCCTGTGATGCATAAACAGGATACTCTCAAGTAGCTGTAGAGAGATTTTACCTCTGTATTTGGCACTGGTGTGACCACTGCTGTGTCCAGTTCTGGTGCCCACAATTCAAGAAGGATGTTGATACATCGGTAAGGGTTTAGAGAAGAGCCATAAGAATTATTAGAATTAGAGGATGAGAAAAGGGTGATTTGATTAGTCTATAAATATCTACCTGGGGACCAAATATTTAATAATGGGCTTATCAGTCTAGCAGAGAAAGGTATAACGTGATCCAATGGCTCAAAGTTGAAGCTAGACAAATTCAAATCTGAAATAACCTTATTTCCGATTTGAATTTGTCTAGCTTCAACTTTGAGCCATTGGATCATGTTATAATGGGGTGAGAGTAAATAACAATTGGAATAATTTTCCAGTGGTCGTAGGAGAGTCTCCATCTCTGACAACTTTTGAATCAAGATTGGATGTTTTTCTAAAAAATATGCTCTAGGAATTATTTTGGGGAAGTTCTGTGGCCTGTGTTATACAAGAGGTCAGACTAGATGATCCCAATGGCTCCTGGCCTTGGACTCTATGAATCTAAATAATGAATATTCATTATTTTGATAGACATTCTTTCCCTTTGTTTCTTAGGGAGCATAAGCTCTTACACGTACAAAACTGCCATGTTGGCATCGTTGATTCTAGTTTTCTAACATCAAGACCAGAAGGCTTTCAATCTTACAGAAGACAGACAGATGATTCCCTATATCATGGCCTTCCCTTCAGCATTTTTCTGGGTCATTTGTCTATTTCATTTTGTTTTGGTGAGTAAAAATATCTATTCCTAATGTCTCATTGGTATTCTCTCCATGAAGGGTGACTTGTACTGATGATACCTATGGGAATAGGTTCTAAATCTTAGGGTCCTTCCAGGAAAACACTCTATAATTAGACCCCTTTCTTTTAAATCAAGGTGACTCCACCACAAGCACTTATGTTGACTGCAACTGTGTCACTATGACGTGGAGAAAGAGGTGATAGCTGAAGTAGGCAGTTGCCAAGACATTATGGCTTTATAGATCAAAACCAACTTCTCAATGCCACACAGAAACCAAATCAGAGCATGAACTAAAAGAAATAGAGCAGTTTTCTGACTGTATTAGATTAATAGCTGAACTATTTGAAAAGAGATGGACCAAGTGCAATGAGAGGATTTAAAAAAAGTGAATATAACTTTTATAATACCATAAATAGTACCTCAACTGCTGGAACCTACTGTATTCCCTCCTCTTGTATTAGGGCAAGTCTAAACTACAAAATTAAGTTGACCCAAGTTATGTTGATGTACAGCCACCGCAGTAATTAAAGTGCATTTGCATGTCCACACTGTGCTCCTTGTGTCAGTGGTTTGTCCTCACCAGGAGCGCTTCCACCAATTTAACTGTCAGTGTAGGGCATTGTGGGGTGGATTCTGAAATGCGGCAACAGTCCATGTATGCAAGGTAGTCTTCTACAGTAGCATGTTAAGTAGAATAAAAGAAGCAGATAGGAAAAGCGTGGCGAATAGCAGACTGGATTTTGATCTAGAGGATTATGCATCAACCATATTTTCACTTTACAAATAATTGTCAAAGAGAGCATTGAATGGCAAAACCTACTCATTGTAAACTTAATAGGTTTTTAAGAGAGCCTGGTACAGCCCCATCATGATTCACTCTGGAACAACTTGAAATGCTATGGTGTGCCAAGAAAAATAATTCACTACCTCATCAAGGCTTTTTATGTCACTATGAAACTTGCACAGTTAAAGCAAACGCAGATGTGAGTGAATGCTTTAACATAGGTGTCAAACAAAGATGCATTCTGTTACCTTTCTGTTTGGTATTGACACTCACTGCATTAGGAGAAAAAGTGTAGATAGATACAATGCAGGTATCACATGTCTTAATAACAGTACTCTAGAGCATTTGGAGAAATGTAATTCTGTTTTGAGGAGGATTTAGCTAGTTAGACATTTGGTTTAGTTCTAATTGGCAAATTTCAAAATTTTTGGTGTTTCCAAGAGAGAAAACCCTGGAGTCTGCAACTCTGGGGCAGTCTGCCTACCTGACTGGCTCCCTGGAGCCATGGACCCTAGGAGTCCTGGGAACCTGGACTTGGGATCAGCCCACCTGGATGGCTGTCCCCAAACTGCAGATTCTGTATTCCCTAGGGTCACAAATGCATGAAGCCCTGTGTCCCAAGCCCCATGGCCATCCACCTAGCCAGCTGGGGTGTGGCCACAGACCTTGGAAGGCCTGAGGTCCCCCGCCCTGGGGCGGTCCATACAGTAGGCTGCCCCAGAACCGCAGAGCCTAAAAGCCTTAGCAGTTTGCCAGGGAAGCTGTTGAGGAGCAGAGTGGGTGAGCAAGCAGGTTTCCATTGACATAAGATGAGCTAATCAGCTTTACATAGAGCCACTCAAATTCATATGGTGATGAATGGAAGTTCAGTGGTGTCACAGGTCTAGTTGAGTGCCCCCTCCTGACTGCTCACTAAGCCATAGTGATGGGACTCAACTGCTGAATTCCAGGTATTTTAAGCATCTGGAATCTGAATAGAGCCTTGGCACTGTCCTTAGGACTTCTGGATGCCCTTTCATGGTGCAGATCTTCTAACTGGCATCTTCTCCTGAGAACTGCAACCATGTGGTCTTCTGCCCAGCCCCAGAAACTAGTGATGAGTCCTCGGATTGCCCTGATAGGTTAAACATACCTTCTTGCAGAATTCCACCTGTTTAGCCTTCTGGGTTACCTCTTCAGGGCCCCTGCTAATGTAGCATAACGCATATAGACTTCGCCCAGGATTCTAACACGTTATTGCTCTTTCTTGAATAGGATGAAACGTACACAAATATCTATACAAAAAGAACTAACCCTACACTCATTTCCCTGCTTCAGTTTCCTCACTGCTCCAGACCATTCTTTGGGCAAGAGGCAAGGTCATCTGGGGCCCTCCAACATCCTTCTGCTCCACTGCATAGCTTGGATTTGGAAACATGGAGCTTTGCTCCTCTCTTCTGATCATGGAGGGTCCTTTCCCCTCTTCTGTGCAAACTTTCAGTATGCCTCTCTGAGGGCTTGTCTTCACATATAGTGCTATAGCAGCTGAGTAGCACAATAGGAGAGCTTCTCCCACTGCTGTAATTAATCCACCTCCCTGAGAGGTGGTAGCTATGTTGGCAGGAGAAGCTCTCCTGCCGACTTAGTGCTGTCTACATGGGGATAACTACGTTGCTCGGGGGTTTGGATTTTTCACACCTGAGTGACGTAGTTATACCGATATGGGTCTGTGGTGTAGACCTGGCCTGCATCTCCCTAGGTGATATGTCCCAACACCACTGTCTTTCTGTCTTGCCAATTTCTGCTCTCTCCCCTTTCCCCCTCCTTTCTCCTCTTGTCTGAAGGTATCTTCTCCCAGCTCAAGTAAACCCATTGTCCCATGTTGCTTTACTCTGAATAGATTCTTTGAGTACTAATGACCCAGCTTTGTCTCTGATCTGGGATGTACTTGCTTAAGACTTGTCAGCAATGGTGGATACATATAGAAAGAGGGGCATTCATGATGCAACAATTTTTGTAGCAACATCTTCATCATTTAATATCAACCAGCATTCATAAGTCATATGTAAGGCTACATTTTAGTCACAGGTATTTTTAGTAAAAGTCATGGACGTGTCACGGGCAGTAAACAAAAATTCACAGCCCGTGACCTGTCCATGACTAAAACTTGGGAGGGGAGGGTGGCTCGGGGGCAGCCCAGGAGGCTCCATGGGTGTTTTGGGGGGGGGCAGTCTGGGGGCATTGTGGATACTGGGGGGGAGTACAGCCTGGAGGGGCGCCATGGGTGTTGGGGGAGGGGGCGGCGGCATGGGTACTGTGGTATGTGGCCCAGAGGGCACCATGGGTGCTCAGGGGGGCTCAAGCTGGGGGGGAGCACTGTAGGTGCTGGGGACGTGTGTGATCCAAAGGGGCACTGCGGGTTCTCAGTGGCGGAGGGGTGGAGGGTCTAGGGCAGGTTCCCTACCCAGCTCCTGGGAAGTGGCAACCTCCAGCTCCTAGCTCCACGTACTGCCTCCACTCCACCCTAAGCCCTGGTTCTGCAGCTCCCATTGGCTGGGAACTGCGGCCAATGGGAGCTGCGTGGGCGGTGCCTGCGGGCAGAGGCAGCACATGGAGCTAGGAGCTGAGGGAGGGGAGTTCCTGTTGCCCTTCCAGGGAGCCCCCACCCCAGGTAAGCACCGCCCCACACCCAATCCCCAGCCCTGAGCTCCCCCCCCCCCAAACTCCTGCCGCTGGGGAGCAGCAGAGCCTGAGACTGCCCCAGCAGCAGCAGGTGCAACTGGTCAAGGGGCTGCCCGAGCTGCTCAGGTGGCCCCTGGGCCAGTCACACGTGCTGCTGCAGAAGTCACAAAGGTCACGGAAAGTCACAGAATCCATGACTTCCTAGACCTCCATGACAAACACGGAGTCTTGTCATATGTACATAGGTTCCCCAAATCTCCACAACAAGTAAAGCATGTGGCTCTACTTCTCTGTACCAAGCCAAAATGATACCAAAACCATGGCTATTTCATTGGAAGAGAAAAGGAGTACTTGTGGCACCTTAGAGACTAACAAATTTATTAGAGCATAAGCTTTCGTGAGCTACAGCTCACTTCATCGGATGCATTTGGTGGAAAAAGACTGGAAGAGATAACTTTGGTCGTGCAAAGAGAGATTATAATACAAAGAGATAGATGGAGGAGTATCAAGTTTATCACAATTCAGTAAAGCTGGAGACTACAGTTAGCTAAAAAGGGCTCTGATACCAAAGAGCAAATAAGCATTGATTCCAAAGAAAAATCCTGCTACCATACTCTTTGTATGTAGCCTTTAAGCTAGAAACAATACACTAAAAATACATCTGCTGATGAGGTCAGCGGCACCATCCCCTGAGAGGGTCATAAGGATGGGAATGAAATAATAATGCAAAATCAGAAAGAAATGATTGCAGCACTGGAAAAATGCCAAGATCTTTTGTTGATATTTTCAGCTTTCCATCAAGATGAGATCTCTGTTCTATTGATAAGGCACCAAGAGCAGCTGCGTGCTCTTTACAATAAAACGTCAGACGGGAACAAATCTTATTTTAAAATAAAAATGTATTGAAAAAACAGTTTAACCGCTATTAAACAAAAACATTTTGAATTTTTTAAAATACTTGTAGAAATATTGTTTCCCAGGTTAAGACAAAGTTTTTGTTTTATTTTGGATAATGTCTAATGAGTTCCTCATTACACAATTATGTCAATATACATATACAAATTATGTATTTGTATGTGTGGGTGGGATTAGGCTGTCCAAACTGAATGCATGGAACTGTGTTTAGCCTATCTGCTGCTAGAACCCTTGATTCATGCCTGATTTGTACCCTGTTTTCTGAGTAATCCAGCCAGTACCACTTACAAGAAAGGAAATTTTAGCAATTCAGAGCCCTTTTCACATATTGTAGGATACTTCACAAGAGTTGTGCTCCTAGATGTTTCCAAAGAGTAGTAAAAGAGGCAGTATTGCTCTGGTGAAGTCAAGAGTTTCGAAGAAGAGTGAAGAAGGGAGTCTGGTTAAAAACTCTGATTGCTTTAAAGTACAAAGGGTTCCAGCAGTGTGTGGGGTTGTCTGCAAGTTTATACATGGGCATAACCTCCTTTACAAGGGGCACCCTGAGGCAGTAAACAGCAGGGGAAGAAATAACCTCTGACAGTTCAGGATCTAAGGAAATTCAATCTGCAGAATCATTCAGTTTTATGGGTGAGTGAATCCAAACTATGACCTGTTTAAGTGTCAAAGGAAAAAATAAACTGGGCTTTTCACTTCTGCCGCTTTTACCGCTTTCTTCTGGGGCAAAAGCTACAAATGCATGTTGGGTTGGCACAGCCTAGTAAAGCTGTTTGCACAGCCTAGTCCGTGCCTGGGTGACAACCTGACCTTACTGACCCTAGTTGTCAAGAAGAAAGGCACAACGTCATTTTCTTCACTAAAAAGACACAAATGATGCTAAAACATTGCACCACGCAACGCAAGCTACTGGAACTGATGGGGACCTACACATACTTTTTGTGGGCTTACACCTGTGGCAAAATTCCCAGTGACTTCAACTGGTCAGGTGCCTTCTCAGTAACAGTATTGCCAGCCCTAAATGTTCAAAAGTCATGAGTCAGGCTCACCAAAAATCAGGAAATCAGATTTAAATCATGAGATTATGTAAAAATAATAGATTTGGTTTTCTTTTTATTTGCCTTCTGCTTTTTGAGCCTTTAGGGTGCACTGGGGTCACATTTTGAAGCTTTCTTCACAGCTACGAGGGCTAGAAACTTACATTTTATTTAAAAATGCAGGCTGAAATCATCACATATCCATGTGACTCCAGGAGTTGGGACTTTAAGGAAAACGATAATTATCAGGAGACTCGTGACAAAATCATGAGAGTTGGCAACATTGCTGAATAAGGTTGCAAGAGAGCAAGTGCCCATCCTAGAAAGGGAAAAGCATTTAGAGTACAATATAACAGATTAATTGCTAAAGAACCTGTGTATTGGGTTTTTCAGTGAGACTGGGGTCGTTATTTTGGATGGTTACACCCTTGATTTTCTTTATCCCAGCTGCCCTCCTGATGAGACAACGCTGCTCATGGGAGCTCAAAGGATACCCTAGCAAGGAACTGACTGGCAGATTCGAAAACAGATGTTTTTAAGGGTACTTGGGTACTTGCTCTTGGGTTTGTGTTTGTTTCATTTTTTTGTTGGGTTTTTTTTGGAGGGGTGGGGGTTAAACTCACTGAATCCTATTGGTTTGATAAGTAGAACTAACAATGTTAATAAAAAACAGGCAATTGTGGTGCAGCTTATATCACTGATATTTCCTGTGATTCAGAGCAAGAGGCTAAAAGTATCCCTGGCATAACACACTGACTTCAGTGGAGTTACAGAAAGGATAAATTTGGTCAAGAGATATTTATTTGTTTAGTCACTGCTTTTTAGCACAAAACTATTTTATTTAGAAACATGTAAAATGTTTTCCAGCACCACCAAAATTAGGCTAGTTTGAAGCTTCTACTGAATGAGTTATGTATTCTTTATATTGCTCTGATAATAGTAGTCTTCAGAAAACAGTTTTATTTGAACCAATAATTATTTTACATTAGAGGAACAAGGCAGTGTTTGTTTGAAAATCCAGTGTTCCCGTTATTGGGATGAATGAAAGCTAATTACACTGATTTCAATATTTCCTACTTTCATTAAAAATCATCAGATCAGTAGTTTTATATTAAAAGATTTTTTTAGAATTTGTTTTCTAACAAATTATTTGTTACATGTGAAATTGAGTGATAATTTGAATAAACATTTTTCTTCAGCTATCTGAAAGAAAGAAAGAAAGAGAAAGAAAGAAAGAAAGAAAAATAACCAGGCCCGCTCAAAGATTGTTCTTTGTAGATGGCCATCCACAGAGCAACTGTATAATTCATCCTGCAAGTACCCTTGCATGTGTTTAAATTTAAGCACATAAGAATCACTTTGAAGTCAGTGGAACTACTCACACGCTTACAATTAAGCATGTGCATAAGTGTTTGTAGGATCAGGGCTATAATTTGTAACTGCTAATATTCTGAAATGGATGAGTGATCCCACTGCAAGTTTGAAGACTGCAGTCTTCTGGCTAGGATACAATTGGTCCTTCTTCTTCAAGGTATAAGATAATAATCAACTCTATTCAGTGTGAAATTTTCCATTTGGGGTGTAGTATTGGTAGTATTGCATAATTAGGCACCCTGGACTTGGTCTAATGCCCATTAAAATCAATGGGAGACTTTCCATTTTCTTCAGTGGGCATTGAATTAGGGGGCTGGGCTGTAAGGAAGGGATGACGCTTCCCTCTGAAGCATCTGACGCTGGCCACTGTTAGAGACCAGATACCAGACAAGGCTAGATAGGCTATTGTACCGTTCCTGCATGGCCAATTGCTAAATTCTTTAGATAGACAATTTATGGAAATCGTTGAAAAACATTCGAATTGGAAGCAGCTTCCCCGCTCTAAATGTATTTATTTATTTATTTAGGCATTTAGCTGAAAACAAGATCTTTGTTTTTCAAATTCCACTGCTCTTGTTTCTTATTCTCCCCTGAAATTCATAATCCAATGTTTGTGAGAGACATTATAATTGGCTGCTCTGGAGGCACTTTGATTTAAAAAAAAAAAAGAGGTGGTCATTAATAATAGAGAATGTATAGTTACAGGACTAAAACAGGCACAACTCTGATAACACACTTTATGAAGAGAATCTCTTTCAATGCTTCCAAACAGGAAAATATCCATGTGACAGAAAACCACCTCCAAACATGTTGTGGCAAACAGTTTTTGCTAACAGGAGAATAGTGCAAATTGGCAAAGCAAGTAAAAGTGGATATTAATGGAAGCTGAAAAAGTACTGTAAATATTAACAAAACTCCAAAATGAGCTCAATCCATCCCAGGTGCGGTCAGCATTTATAGTGCTACAATAATTCCTTTGTCCCTAATATTTATGGCCCAAAATACATGCATAGGTAAAAATACATTGGCAATGAGTGTGGTATTCCCTGTGCTAAAGGCTTGGTCTACACTGCAGACTTGTATCAGTATTACTACATCGTTATGGAGTGTGGAAAACCCATGCCCCTGAGCGACTCAGTTATACGGACTGAACTCCTAGTGTTGACAGGAGAGCTTTTGTTGTTCATGACTCCCACCCTCTATTCTCATTATTAAGGATATATGAACAGGTACAAACAGGTTCAGTTGAAATACAAACTGCCCTGTACCTTTGGCTAGAACTCCACTCAAACCATGTCTGAAGCAGTTTGGATAAGTATTTCCCTTCTATGCTTCCTGATTCTGGGCAGGGTCCAGAAATGGAAGTTTGAATCCCACAAAAAAATCATTCTTGTGAAACTTCTGATCTGACTGGAAAGTCAGCATATTGGAAATGTCTGAAAAGTCTGACTTCCTGAGCAGCTGTTTTGCAGACCAGAGAGATTGGGATATTTTGGATAAGTTTTTTGGGATCCAAACTGAAATGAGCCAGATGTACTTTTTCATACTTACCCATATGTTGGCATTATGTAGCTCTGCAGGCAACTTTTCAGAACTGAAGCTGAAATTCAATTGATTTTTTTCTAATATGATGCTCCAAATTTTCTTCCTGTAGCAGATGCTGAGCTCCTGCTACCCAGGGCTAATGATATCATTTCTTTAAATAGGGAAATAATCTCAAGGTTAACACTGATTCATAACTCTGCTAAATGTTTATTGAGCATTGCGAAAATAGTCATGCATCCCTTTCTTCACATCTGGTTGGAATTTAAGATTGATTTTCAAACACTTATACTGTACTAGTAAGGCATGAATGACGATGTGTTGGATTTCCTCTGTGAAAAGGTGTCTGATGTAGTTCCTGAAGACTTGATATAACTAGCCTATATCATGTTTCTCTGTAGTACAGTTTGCTGAACACTGTGGGGCAGGGACACCTTTAGTCTTATTCATGATATGCCAATGACTTTCTTGCTAGAGGCTATCAGTCACTCTGCTTCTCATGCCCTGTACAAATCGAAATTACGTCTGTTGATATGCTAGCTCTCTCTATTTTCCCAAGCATATAAACAGACTTAATTTCAATTTTTACAGGGCAAGAGAGTCAGATTGCTTGATATCCTCTGGCAAGAAAATCATTGGCATATCATAAATAGACCCCCCCCTTTTCTTCAGCATACTATATTACATAGAAACATGTGGCGCTACAGTCCAAATTCCGCTCTACTGTGAGTGGATGTAGCACCAATTAAGCTCTGTTTTCCATTTTTTATAAAAGGTGGTAATTACTTATTTCATTTAATTATTCCTCTTATTGGTTTCTTTTGATTTGTAATGCACATTAATACACATCTATCTCAGACTCTGAGCATCTTGCCATTACTTAAAATTACAGAATTTGCATAATCTACATCTCAATCAACTTTATTTTTATATTAAGGAAAGCATCAAAGCCAAGAAAAAACCAATATGAAGTCTCTAGTGCATATATCTCAATCTCTAACAACAGCCACCTTGAATTGCCTCACAGCACTGCCTCCAGCAGAGATAGTCCTCACTTTTTAAGTTGCAGTACACAGAAACAGTCATAATAGTTACATACACCACTGAAGTCAATGGAGTTCCACGCATTCACACCTAGGCAGAATTTAACCCTTTATCTTTAAGTCTGTCTTCTGAGATTTAATTTCTTGCATACATCAAACCATGTTAGGTCAACTGACATAAAAAATGTATTTTTAAAATGTTTGAATGTATCTTGCATATATTTTAAAGGTTTAAATAACTATATCTTGGGCATTTCCAATGCAACCATCATTTTGCTAGTTGGGTGCCAAGAATGGTCTTTATTATAAACAATATATTATTTCATGCCTGATGCAGATGAACCTAAAAAATCTTTACTTCAAATCATCACTTTACGTTATGGCCTTTGTAGTAGCGTACACCCTTTCTTTCTCTTAAGTGTAAAGGGAATTTGGCTAGAATCTGTCCAGCATGCCATCCTGAGTACATGCAGGATGTTTTCATCTCTAGATGTCTCTAGGCAGGCAGTTCAATGTACTGCCTGCCTAGAGACATCTAGGCAACTTGCATGTATAGCTTTTGAATTTGTGCCTTGAATATAATGACATGGGAAAAAGATAGAAGGGTCACTTGGAAATATTCTTTCACTCAGTTTCTTTATTTTGTAAAAAGAAAAGGAGTACTTGTGGCACCTTAGAGACTAACAAATTTATTAGAGCATAAGCTTTCGTGAGCTACAGCTCACTTCATCGGATGCCTTTCCACTCTATACGGCTAAATTCAGTGCCTTGCATAATCACAGGTAGCTCACGAAAGCTTATGCTCTAATAAATTTGTTAGTCTCTAAGGTGCCACAAGTACTCCTTTTCTTTTTGCGAATACAGACTAACACGGCTGCTACTCTGAAACCTGTTTATTTTGTAAGTTAGTTTTTAAATGAAAAGATACAGTATCAACCAGCAAAGGAAAAGCAGGCTCTTTTTTTCCCAAACTGCATTCAAAGAACTTATTAAAACAAGACTGTGTCTTTGTGGCTTAGAGTTATGCTGTTCACTTCAAACTTTTTCAGTGAAAAAGGAACATAGTTGTAGCTACTTTGCCGCTCTTTTTGCAATCTACTGAGGAAATAATCTTCTTCCCTAGCAATTAAGAACATAAGAAAGGCCATACTGGGTCAGACCAAAGGTCCATCAAGCCCAGTATCCTGTCTTCCGACAGTGGCCAAAGCTAGGTGCCCCAGGGGGAATGAACAGAACAGGTAATGATCAAATGATCCATCCCCTGTTGCCCGTTCCCAGCTTCTGGCAAACAGAGGCTAGGGACATGGTGCCCCTGTGTATCCTGACCAATAACCACTGTTGAACCTATCCTCCATGAACTTATCTAGTTCTTTCTTGAACCCTGTTATAGTCTTGGCCTTCACAACATCCTCTGGCAAGGAGTTCCACAGGTTGACTGCATTGTGTGAAAAAATACTTCCTTTTGTTTATTTTAAATCTGCTGCCTATTAATTTAATTTGATGACCCCTTGTTCTTGTGTTATGAAAAGGAGTTAATAACACTTCCTTATTTACTTTCTCCACACCAGTAATGATTTTATAGACTTCTATCATATTCCTTCTTAGTCGTCTCTTTTCCAAGCTGAAAAGTTCCAGTCTTATTAATCTTGCCTCATATGGCAGCTGTTTCATACTCCTAATAATTTTTGTTGCCCTTTTCTGAACCTTTTCCAATTCCAATATATCTTTTTTGAGATGGGGTGATCACATCTGCATGCAGTATTCAAGATGTGGGTGAACCATGGCTTTATATAGAGGCAATATGGTATTTTCTGTCTTATTATCTAGCCTTTTCTTAATGATTCCCAACATTCTGTTAGGTTTTTTTGACTGCTGCTGTACATTGAGTGGATGTTTTTAGAGAACTATCCACGATAACTCCACGATCTTTTTCTTGAGTGGTAACAGATAATTTAGACCCCAACATTTTATATGGATAGTTGGGATTATGTTTTCCAACGTGCATTACTTTGCATTTATCAACACTTAATTTCATCTGCCATTTTGTTGCCCAGTCATCCAATTATATGTGACCTGTAGCTCTCAAACTTCACATGGGCCTGTGTGAGTCTCTCTTCCAACATTTGAATAAGGCAAGAAACACTCAGTTCAAAACCAAAAGAAAGATTGGTACACAGGCGGATGGATTATATCTGTATTTTAAATATTGGTAACCAAGGGTCCAAGCCAAAGCCCACTAGAGTCAATCAGATTCTTTCTGTTTCCTTCTGCAGGCTTTGAGTCAGGCTCAAGGAATGCTGTGTGAAACCTGGTGGTTTAAATTAATATGAGCCTAACCAATCATAATACATGAGTTGGGGTATAGGTTTCCTTGGTGTTTGGATTCTGCCTTTTCCCCACCATGTCCAACAGGCCCCTGCATAGGTGCTGGAACTAGGGGTTCTGAGGGTGCTGCCGCACCCCCTGGCTTGAAGTGGTTTCCATCATATACAGGGTTTAGAATTTGGTTCAGTGGCTCTAAGCACCCCCACTATACAAATTGTTCCAGCACCACTGGGCCCCTGGGCAAATCACCTTATCACTGAAGTCATCGGGGTGGGGTCTTGCTTGGTGGCTCAGTCCTCCCAAGATCTTCAGAGACACTGGATGGCTGCTCCCCCTTCTTTAGGGTGATCAAATAGCAAGTGTGAAAAATCGAGATGGGGATGGCGGGGGGCAATAGGTGCTTATATGAGAAAAAGGCCCAAATATTGGGACTGTGCCTATAAAATCGGAATATCTGGTCACCCTACCCTTCTTGTATCTTCAGAGAAAAGCCTAGTAAGCATGCTGCCTCCAATGCTTTTTAGGGATTCAAAGGTGCGGGAGCAGCACCTGCATTTACTGCTGTTGGCCACCTGTACAAATCTGGAACCTGAGCAACACTCCTGAACCCTATGTGCTGGTCTCTTCTGGGGGAGAGAATTTGTGTGGAAAGAGGAAGAGGGACACAGCACCCGTAGAGAAAAGGGTGGTGGTGGAGAGAAGGGCAGAACTGCTCCTAGAGAGGGTTTTTAAATGTGGCTACAAACTCAGCCCAGGTTCCCAAACCTCAGCAAACCTTTTTGCAAACTTCAGGGACTTTTGTGTTCACAATGGGTATTTCTACACAGCAGTTGGGAGGTGAAATTCCTAGCATAGGTAAACATACACGAACTAGCTCTGTTCAAGCTAGTGACTAAAATAGCAGTATGGCTGTGGTGACACAGGTGGTGTTCTAGGCTAACCGCCCAAGTAGGTAACCAGTGGTTTGGGCTGGACAGCTAGCTCAAGCCATGGCCCATGCCATGGCAGACCTACTGCTATTTTCAGCGTGCCAGCTTGAGCAGAGCTAGCAGATGCATGTCTACCTGCACTAGGAATTGCCCCTCCCAGCTGCTATGTAGATACACCCAAAGAAATCTGAAACCAGGTAATCCCCATGGCTTTAATTTTCATTATTTTGTTTATCACTAGTAGCCAAATAAGGGCTTCTGCTTTGATATTATAGTTATAGTCATTCAGAATTATTATTTTAGTATTCTAGTGAGTGTATTATTTCATTTTGTGTATAAAAAATGAAATCTTAGTACTACAGGCCCTTACTAGAGCATCTTCTATTGAGTCTTTGCTGAGATGGGTGGAAATCACCTGGTCTTTATGTGATTTGAAATTGTGTAGTTTAGAGGCACAGATTTACAAAGTTATTTCGACACCTAAAGATGCAGACAGGCACCTCATGGGATTTTCAAAAGCACCAATAGGAGTTAGGCTCCTAATTTGCTTAGGTGCTTTTGTAAATCCCATTAGGTGCCTCTCTGCATCTTTGGGTACCTAAATGCTTTTGTAAATCTGACCCAGAGTGCCTATGGAAGACCTGCCGTAGTCTTGAACAATATACTGTAATTGTATCTAGTAGCATATTGAGAACCATTTATGCTACATCTGCTAACATCAGAAATGTCCACTGCAGAAGCAAGTGGACATATTTGGCTCTTGGTGGGTTTCTAATGTGAATGAAAGAGTTTGCAGGTTATCTAAGGTTTCAGAGTAGCAGCCGTGTTAGTCTGTATTCGCAAAAAGAAAAGGAGTACTTGTGGCACCTTAGAGACTAACAAGGTTATTGGGACTGTGCCTATAAAATCGGAATATCTGGTCACCCTACCCTTCTTGTATCTTCAGAGGAAAGCCTAGTAAGCATGCTGCCTCCAATGCTTTTTAGGGATTCAAAGGTGCGGGAGCAGCACCTGCATTTACTGCTGTTGGCCACCTGTACAAATCTGGAACCTGAGCAACACTACATTGATGACATCTTCATCATCTGGACCCATGGAAAAGAAGCTCTTGAGGAATTCCACCATGATTTCAACAATTTCCATCCCACCATCAACCTCAGCCTGGACCAGTCCACACAAGAGATCCACTTCCTGGACACTACGGTGCTAATAAGCGATGGTCACATAAACACCACCCTATATCGGAAACCTACTGACCGCTATTCCTACCTACATGCCTCTAGCTTTCATCCAGATCATACCACTCGATCCATTGTCTACAGCCAAGCGCTACGATATAACCGCATTTGCTCCAACCCCTCAGACAGAGACAAACACCTACAAGATCTCTATCATGCATTCCTACAACTACAATACCCACCTGCTGAAGTGAAGAAACAGATTGACAGAGCCAGAAGAGTACCCAGAAGTCACCTACTACAGGACAGGCCCAACAAAGAAAACAACGGAACGCCACTAGCCATCACCTTCAGCCCCCAACTAAAACCTCTCCAACGCATCATCAAGGATCTACAACCTATCCTGAAGGACGAGCCATCGCTCTCTCAGATCTTGGGAGACAGACCAGTCCTTGCTTACAGACAGCCCCCCAATCTGAAGCAAATACTCACCAGCAACCACACACCACACAACAGAACCACTAACCCAGGAACCTATCCTTGCAACAAAGCCCGTTGCCAACTCTGTCCACATATCTATTCAGGGGATACCATCATAGGACCTAATCACATCAGCCACACTATCAGAGGCTCGTTCACCTGCGCATCTACCAATGTGATATATGCCATCATGTGCCAGCAATGCCCCTCTGCCATGTACATTGGCCAAACTGGACAGTCTCTACGTAAAAGAATGAATGGACACAAATCAGACGTCAAGAATTATAACATTCAAAAACCAGTTGGAGAACACTTCAATCTCTCTGGTCACTCGATCACAGACCTAAGAGTGGCTATACTTCAACAAAAAAGCTTCAAAAACAGACTCCAACGAGAGACTGCTGAATTGGAATTAATTTGCAAACTGGATACAATTAACTTAGGCTTGAATAGAGACTGGGAATGGATGAGTCATTACACAAAGTAAAACTATTTCCCCATGGTATTTCTCCCCCTCACCGCACCCCACCCCCCACTGTTCCTCTGATATTCTTGTTAACTGCTGGAATTAGCCTACCTGCTTGTCACCATGAAAGGTTTTCCTCCTTCCCCCCCCTGCTGTTGGTGATGGCTTATCTTAAGTGATCACTCTCCTTACAGTGTGTATGATAAACCCATTGTTTCATGTTCTCTGTGTGTGTGTATATAAATCTTTCCTCTGTTTTTTCCACCAAATGGATCCGATGAAGTGAGCTGTAGCTCACGAAAGCTTATGCTCTAATAAATTTGTTAGTCTCTAAGGTGCCACAAGTACTCCTTTTCTTTTTGCGAATACAGACTAACACGGCTGCTACTCTGAAACCTAAGGTTATCTAAGTGTGAGTTACTGAGGTGCTACAAAAACTAAAGCAGGATAAAGGGTAATACCCTGGCTCAAATGAAGAGCAATTGAGTGATTTCTTTTCAGAGCCCACTTATATACCATTTACACAATTAAATATCCCAGCTCAGCAGAAGTTTATGGCCCTGATCCACAGCTGCATTACTGTGATGGGAATTCCTAGATGGTGTAGAGCCAGCATAGTGGCTTTTCCTGACCCCTTCTAGCTCCGTTATAGGAGATATGGCCCAGACCCACAAAGGGATTTAGGCATTGCAACACTGAGCTTAACTTTTAGGAACCTAGAAAAAATCACAGGAACAGTACTGTGGTTCACAAAGCCTGAGTTAGGCAGCTAGACTCCTTGTGCAATGGATGAGGTGAGAGAGGTGCCTTAGACTGTGATCCACGAAAGCTGACATGCTAGGTAGGGAGCCAGTGGGGAGATGTTGATGAGAGGGGTGTGAGCTAATCCCTGCCTCTCTCTCCGGGGTAGACACTGAAGTCTGGACAGTAGAGAGGCACCTGTCTCTGCTAGTGATCCATAAACAAAAAGAAAAGGAGTACTTGTGGCACCTTAGAGACTAACAAATTCATTTGAGCATAAGCTTTCGTGAGCTACAGCTCACTTCATCGGATGCGTTGTGAGCTGTAGCTTACGAAAGCTTATGCTCAAATGAATTTGTTAGTCTCTAAGGTGCCACAAGTACTCCTTTTCTTTTTGCGAATACAGACTAACACGGCTGCTACTCTGAAACCTGATCCATAAACAGGAACCCGCCACTTGCAGTTAGGCGGCTTAGGCACCTACGGCATTTCTTGTGGGAATGAGATAGGTACCTACCTTGCGCTGCACAAAACAGCTGGAGGAGGAAGAAGAGGAGCCAGTGGCTTTGGTGGTGATGATGCCTACCTTATAACTTTTAGCTCTGTGGTTAAAGCACTCTCCGGAGAGATAGGAGGCCCACATTCATGTCCTTTCCCCTCCCTGGCAGAGAGGGGGAAATTGAATGTGGGTTTCCCACATCCCAGATGAGTCTTCTAACCACTGGGCTAAAAGTACAAAGTGGGCAGCAGCAACACCACCTCCTCCTCCTTTGGATTTGGAATGGGACCAGATCTGGTGGGTGGTCTCTGAGCACGCCAGCTGGATGAGGCCCCACACGTGACTTAGGCAGACCAATGCCTATCTTCCCCTTGTTCATGAATCACTCAGGGGCTTAGGTGAGAGAGAGGCATCCAGTACATAGAGGGAGGCAGCAATGCTCATGCCCAGAGGCAGAAATGGAGGCTCTGAAGGAACTTTTACCTTGAAAACTTAAGCGCTGTATGAGTTTAGGGGCCAATGGGGTTTGGCAGGAATTTTGTGGAGCCAAAACTGGGATTTAGACATCTACAACTGGAATTTAGGTGTCTAAATATCTTTGTGGATCTGAGCCTATATCCCTGAGGATGGGAATGCATTATGGCTAGAGTACACTGCACTCCAGCAACTGCTAGCTTCCAGAAGGCCTCTTGAGAACATGAACCGCTGGGCATAATTTAGTGCAGTCTTGGACCTGCTGCAAATTGAGCTATGGGAGTGGATTGATCCTGGGATGGGCTAGGATGGCGATTCACATGGCCTGAAAACTAGCAACACAATTTTTAAAGTTGTTTAAAAAATAATTAAAGACCAAGATTTAATTTTTACTCTCTCACCCATATATCTTTTAGTACCCAGTCTTGGTCCCTTTGAAGTCCAATGCCTCTAATAAGTATTACATTTGCATGGGACCACACTTTAATTAATTTTAATTTAATTCACATCAACACAGAGATTAAAACCTCTGAAAGCAAATCACAAAATAATGACAGGAGCAGAAAGTTCCTACAATTTGGGAAACATAATTTGAGGATGTTATGCAGGTAATAGTTCTAATAATCTGTTAAACTATACCAATAAACTTACTGCATATGTAAGTCTACTATAGGCAGCTTCACTCCTACAGTCATCCCAAAGACTTTAATACAGGCCAGTCCCAGCACCAGTTCATTCCCTTGAAATTTAGACTGCAAAAAAGAACAGGTTCTGCATCTGAAAATTACATGTTTTCCACCATAGATTTAAGGAAAAAGATATTTTAATAGCATGTGGCATAATAGTTCTTCTTACTTTATATAGTGCATTCAGAAATAAGGCATATTGTTTGGCCTGGCATTTCTTTGTACATCAACAATCACGTGCTGTTGATGCAATCACTTTGAGAGGATTGTCCGATTGGAGAAATGATGCTGAAAGGTTTAAACACCACAAACTTATTACGGTGTTCTGGAACCATGGCTGTGTCAGAGCTGGATTAATTTTGGAGGCAATAGGGCTGTGGTCCAAAATCATCCAGCTACAGAGGTCCCCAGCTTCACAAAGGGCCAGCTATAGAGATAGGTGACTTATCTGTTAAAATCTCAAGGGTGATACCGCAAATTAGAAAAGGAATTCACACACTAAAGCCATCAGTCTAGACAAAATCCAGCACCTTTCTGTGGAATAAATAAACTGTGCTTCATATCTCCATTAGTCAGTGCTTTAGACTCTGTAGTTCACAGAATGGATCACATCTATATGTCCTGATACATGCAAAACTCTTATTGAAGTCAAGTGGAGTTTAACTTGTGTAGGTATTGAAGAAAGATGACACAGGAGAGGGCCTCAACCAGATATTTAATTAGTTATCCTATGTATTTTACTGTATACTTCTTTTGTGAAGTGATCTAAATATAATCAAAACAAGTTACTAACAGAAGTTAAAATAGCAATTGTCTTGAATCTGGTTCAGAATACTATAGGCCTTGATCCTACACACAGGTAGCCAGGTGCTTAACTTTATCCTGGAAGCAAAGTTAAACATATGCATAAGTGTTTGTCGCATGGGGGCCTTACATTGTAGCTACTCTCCTCTGGACTTGACTAGTACTAAATAAATATGAAATCTGTATATTATGCAGCAAGAAGTTATGTGTATGTTGATGGACGGATGGAGAACACATAGCAGCTGAGAAAGCATACGCTGAACGTATTATAAGCAGCCTGCCAGCCACACACTGGCAGCAGATAGAAACCTCCTTAATCATTTTTCTTTTGTGGTCTTCTTCAAGCTGATTAAATGCTCATTCACTGCCTGATAACAGCTGACAAATTCCAATATACTGGAACAAAGCACTCAGTCTTATTTAGTCTCAGTTTGGAAAGCTGTTTATATTTTTCTCATTTTGATGAACATTGCTCCTATAATGAGCATAGTAATTATTTACAACCTAAAGAAGCGGCAAAATATGTTTGGGTGCAGAATTGAATTATTGACAGCCTGACAGCTGGTGTGAAAGGGGGTGTATGATTCCTAACTTTCCACACAAAACCTTGTTATTAATAGTGGATTGTTGCAAGTGTTAATAAATTTATTCTATGATACAGTTTAAGGCAGCTGGTGAACATTGCAAGACATGTAAATTACAGAAGGTGGCATTTTTTTAAGTAGTATATAAAATGTAAGTAACAATATCATCACATGGATATGGTTGACAACAGAGAATTAAGAAGAATTAGTACTGGCAAAATCTCTAAATGGGACACAGTACCAAGTGGAGTACCGCAGAAGTCAGTATTGAGACATCTCTTACAGCCAGATCCTGCCTCCCTTACATTGAATAATACCTTACTCTATGAGTAGGCCCACTGACTACAACATGAGTAAGAATGGCAGAATCTGCCCCTTACTTACCAGTGTGGAGGACGTTATAAATTCAACTGTCATTATTCTTGCTGACCACACCAACAGTGTGGAGGCTGCAAAAACTCTGGAGGGCAAAAACCAACTTGGTCTGGAGAGACTGGAACAAGCAGACTGATTCAGAGAGCTCAGATTCGGTGCTAATATGAGAAAAGTCGTACACTGGGAACAAGAACAAATATAAATTGGGGAACATCTATCTGGAAATGAGCAAGCCCAAGATCTATGGGAGATCTAACTGAATACAATCTGAACTTGAAGTTTGACACTGGTGGGGGGAAAAAAATCCATGTTATTTTCAGATGTGCATAGAGGGAATCCCACAGAGTGGTGACAATTAAATTACTCTAGATCACAGTTCCACCACCTACAAATAAGACATAGATATGACTCAATATCCTTAAACCTCAGGGAATGCAGTCCATATTTTGTACACTATGCTGTAATGTCATAACATCAAGATACCGTAAAGCAAACTTCCTGAAGCTCACTTTCATTTTGAGCATTAGTGCATTAGCTGTGAACACATAACAAATAAGGGATTAACAGTGCCCCTCAGTTTAGCTCTGGTACAAGTATACTTGGACTATTTTGAGCATTTCTAGTCTCCACACTTTAGGAATGTTAACAAGTATAAGGTGTTTTTTATAAATGAAAACACGATTATTTCCATTTATTTGAAACAGATTATATACAACCATCATTTAATTTTTACAGCTCAGTCCCGTAATACTCACAGTATTTTAGTTGGAGGTTATCCAAGATTTCTACAGATGAAGCTGTATCATTAATACTAGTGACATGTGTGCTAGTTAAGAAATGTAGGAAACAGTTTGAAATGTAAAAACTTTATATTGTGAAGATGACCTTCATAGCTGACACTTTTCATGTTGGATGGTATAGTGAGGCCAAAAGACCTCCCTCCAGTATTAAAGGGTTTAATGTCCTCTGGTGGGTGCAGCCAAACCCACCCCATCCCCTCACAAGAAGTGCTGGGGCAGGGCTGGAAATATGAGAGAGAGCAGGGCCCTGCAGCTCAGCTGTGGTTGAACCAGGGAAGGAGGCAGACATCTCTCTGAGCCTTCTGCAGAACCTGTGACTGGCCACCAGGAACAAAGACACATCCCAACCACCAGAGACAGAGGAGCCCAGGGAGCAACTGGATAAAGTGTCACCTGGCCACCAGACTGAAGAGCCGACACCAGCAGCGATGGAGCACCCCTCACAGAAAGCGGTAGGAAGTAGCTGAGGGATACCAGATCTTGATCCAGTTGTTCTGCTGCAAAATGAAGCAATGTGCTCCAACAGTTTTCCCACCAATCCAGTTGCGGGACCACCTGCCACTGTTAGGGCCCTGCGCTGGGACCACCTACCACTGCTAGGGCCCTGGTCTGGGACCTGGTGGAGTAAGGTGGGCCTGGATTTCCCTACCCGCTGCTGCTGACTCCACCCCTGGGGTTGGTGGCCCACTCACCCGAGGCCAGAAAGCCTTGCTATAGACTGTTTCCTTGCTCTGACCCACCCAGGGGGCCAGAGTCCAAACTGCTATTAATTGCTCCAGCCAGGAGGCTGTGAGCTATAGGCTGTTTTCCTGCTCTGCCCACAGCCCAGACCTACAACCACTTGCCCTGCCAGGAGGGGGCGATCCCGATCCCAAGACAGGAGACAACTACAGATAGGTGAACAGGCAATTCACCCGTGCAACCACTTTTCCAAAAGAACAGTGAACAGCTTAAATCTTTGTTTCAATAGTTCAAAGTGCCATGCATACTGGACTGCTTTCCCTTTGGAAGTATGAAGCCACGGATGATGGGGAACCAAGAAACAGTGGGTTGGATTCCACATGACTCTCAGAACATGGAAGGGTGAGGTAGGAGTCAAATCTCATGCCAGTGGTTGAAAATTTAGAAAGAAACTAGAGGTGTGTGAAGTCACAGACTTTCCTGTACCTAACATGAAAAAACAATAAGGCCCCATATTTGTATTATGTCTTTGAGTTTCACTGTACACCATTGTGATGGAGCCAAGGACTGGAGCCTTTGCAAGTATGCGTAATGCCATTAAAAACAATGGAGCTACACCTTAAACTTTATTTTACAAGCTCTAGTCATTTGGTTTAAATGATGGTCCCAATGTTTATCCTTTTCAAATAAACAAAATGAGCTTTTTCTTTAGGCACCAAGTTCGTAGCTGGGAACAAAAAAGTTAAAAAGAGGCTGCTTCATTAGAATGTTATTTGCATAATTACCACTCTGCTGCCATTATGCAGCTGCTTCTATCTGCAGGTGTTAAACACTGGGCAACAATTTTGCATCAATACTTTTTTTTAAAAAAAAACAAACCAACAACATTAACACACATAGTAAGAGGTTACATTGTGAACGTGTCACATTTGGGTCATCGTTCTGCTCCATTTCTGATCATTTTGTTCTACTTGCTAGTTCCTTTGTAGCCTGGTTTGTGAGTTTGTACATTGTTCCTGTACAACCTGAGTACTTTCTGTATTGTTATGCAGTGATTATAGCAGAAGAACAGAACTATTGTTTTCTTCTGCCACTGACACTCTGTCCTTGGACAAACCACAGCCTCTCTATGCCATTTATAAAAGGGTATAAATTCCCCATCTTACAAGGGTGCTAAGAGGCTTAATTCATTAATATTTGTAATGCTTGATGAGATATTCTGATGGAAGGTCCTGTAGAAATGCAAAATGTTCTATGCTTAATAACCGTTTTATTTTAAAAGAAAAGTACACACTTTTCATTATTTAAAACTCAATATTCCAAGTACAATAGTGGTTACATAATGTAACCTATTATGTATCATGTACCATGGGCAAAGGGGTTTCCTGTGGGATTGGTGGAGAATGATGACATGAATGACAGCCATTCACCCCTTCCCAACCTGTGCAGCCCAATCCCCTTGGTGAATCCTGTCGAAGGTATTTCCATGAGCTCATGGGAGATGACTGTATGAAGCTAACACTCCCAAACCCAAACCCACTAGGCCCAGATCCCACTCACAAAAACAGGGGGGATGATCTCGCCCAAGATATGTCTCCTTTTATTCCACTCCTCCTCAGTTTTCTTTTCAATATGCCTTCCAGGAAATAATAAGTGAACAAATTATAACATGCAGACAGTCACACATTTAAAACTCTACACAATTTAGGATTCTTTACTTAACTTTGGCATTCAAATAACTTCTATCACTATTAATATTTCTTCCTTTTGCATTCTTGCCCTCAAAGTTACCACTCCCTTTTTTATTTGTTTCTCAGAAATATCTTATACTCCTTCAAGAATTCACCCAACTAGGTACTATATCAGAATACTCCAGCAATTTGAACATAGACATGAAGGATATGTGTGTAAATCAAACATGATCTACATTTTTATAATGATTTTATGATTTTCTTTGCAGCTTATCAAGATCATGTTTTCTTGACAATATGGAACAAGGAACTTTATTAGCCTAAGGGAAACAGTATGATCCCTAAAGCTACTCTTTGAGTATGTGCTTCTCTCTATTTCACTGTGAAGTTTCTGCCTAGAACTTTTCGCAGCCTCCCTGTCACCTACAGATTTAAAGAAACATTACAAATGTCTTCATAGGATCCCACTCTGGGAATCTTATCATCTGCATCTCCAAGCCTTTCAGAAGCTGCTTCTCCACCCCTCAACTCTCCATGGCTCTGCCTGCAGCCACCTATCTAGCCATGCTGCCCAACCTCTCCTTGGAGGGTAGCTCCCAAGTTGCTCCCTGAAGCCTTACAAAGCTTGCTTGACAGTTCCAGTTTCTGATCTCCGGTGCCATCTGAAAAGTGTTGCTGTTTCTTGGTACTGTGAGTTACAGAGCTCTTTTCTGACAAGATGCTGATCTTCTGTGGTCCCATATAGAGCTGGTTCGAAAATGGGATTTTTTTTCTGTGGAAAAGGTCAATGAAAATGAAAAAAAAATCATCAAAATTTTGCATGGAAAAGTTTGACGTTTTTGCAAAAAACCAAACTGAAATATTTCAGCTGAAAACCAAAATGCTGACATTCAGGAATGCTGCTGTGGTGCCTCATGCTTCCATTCTCCTCTGTAGACTGGGCTTCCTGGTTGGACTATATATCCCATGATGCACTACTATCTCCCCACATGTTAAGGCAGCTGCATCATGGGACTCCCTGGCCAGGGAACATTCTGGGGAACACAGTGTATAGAAGGAAATGGGGACATGAGGAAACCAATGTACAACTCCCATGAGGCATGGTATTAGAATCAATATCTGAATCAATATTCTGCTTTTTGGGGCACTTGCTTTTTTGGGGAACAAAAGTCTACAGAAAGGAGACACTTTCACATACAAATTCAATTAGTCGAAAACTCAATATTTCAGTCAAAAAACTAGACAGAAATTTTTCAACCACAGCCAGTGCTGAGCCTTTCCCTTCAAGGCATTTTAAGGGGAAACAGAGTTTTCAGTGTGGCAGCACGCCTAATAAATCAGCCAACTGATTACAGTATAGCTGTCAATAGCCCAGTGGTTCTCAAACTATGGCTCGGGACTCCAAAGTGGGTCATGAACCCATTTTTATGGGGTTACCAGGGCTGGCATTAGACTTGCTGGGCCCGGGGCCAAAGCCCAAGCCCCGCCACCCAGGGCTGAAGCCCAAGCCCTAGAGTGCAGGGCTAAAGCTGAAGCCTGAGCCCCACCAAAGCTCAGGCTTTGCCCCCTTCCCCTCACCCTCGGCCCAGAGCCCTGGGGCTTGGGCTTTGGGCTCCCCACTCGGGACAGCAGGGCCCTGGAGGGTTCATGCTTCAGCCAACTCTCCTGGGGTCATGTAGTAATTTTTGGTGTCAGAGGTGGGTCGCAGTGCAATGAAGTTTGAGAACCCCTGCAATAGGCCTTTTCAAAATTACTTAATTAGTCAATCATAGTTTATTTCAATCTTGTATGTATCTGATTGTTTTCTCAAGATGCAATCATGGACATGATTCACATTACACTGAGTTGGTTATGGCTTCAACCTGGTTCTACTTTACTTTACCAATACTTGTGTTTACAATGGCTCTGCTATTTGTGACTTTGTAGATGCTGAGGTCAGTTACTAGTTTCCTGGCATGAATATACGTTCTCTTGTTCCTTGAGGAACTCAGCTTTCCATTAGGCCCTACAGGAGCTTACGCCGAGTCAGTGTGTTATGCAAATTTAGCACTTCTCTTACTCCAGGTCTGCATCTGACTTAATTTACACCACCAACATCAATAAATTCCTCTCACAAGCTACATTCTCTTTGGGGGCTAATTTATTCACTGTGGTATATTTTAGTCACAATAAAATCCTGGGAATAGATTATGTCTTCTTTAACTCTGACAGACAAGCATTTTGAGTGTTATTAAGGGCAATTTATAATGGTTTTCAACTGAGTTGAGAGCAAGAGTGCAGTAATCTTATATCAAATTGTAAGAAATAATGTAATGATAATGAGGAAGTACCTTATCATCAAGAGACCTTATCATCAAGAGTCAAAATAATATGCAATAGTTTGTTTAAAAAAAAATATTTGAAATAGATCTGTCACTGGGTGTATCTGCACCAGCCCCAAAAGGGTTAAATGTGCTTTGCAGGCTGAGGAAGCCCCGCCCCTCCAACTCTGGTGGGCATGTCAGCCTGGAGGCAGAGTATAAAAGGAAGCAGCCCAACTCAGTCTGGGTAGGTTGCTAGAGGGGATGCAGATTGTAGGTTCTCTTCAGGGTCCTGCCGCAGGCCCTAACTACAAAGCCACAGCATGCAGTGCTTCAGATGGACTCTAGGCTACCTGACAAGCCTGGAAAAGAGACCATGCTGGCAGGAGCTACACCACTTGAGGATCCCAGGGGAATCATTGCTGAGGGAGAAAGGGTAGGAAATAGCCCAGGGGATTTGGACTTTTCTCTGGTGAGTGAACTGGGGAACCAGTCAGCATGTTTCAGGAGGATACCTGCTGACTTGGTGGTGAACACCCCCACCACTGCCAGGGCCTTGGGCTGGGACTTGGAGGAGCAGGGAGAGCCCAAGTCCCGCTACCTTGGGCCTCACACACCCCTAGATGGTGCCCCACTTCCCCAGTGAGTCAAGTCAGTAGGCCATATGATACCCCAGAAGTGGGTGCCTTTATTGACTCTGACCTTGAGGCCATGCTGCCTTGAGTGGAAGGGCTGCTTTATTGACTGGCCAGTGGGTCATGCTGCTGCAACTAGAAGGACTGCTCTGTTGACTAGCCATTAGGCTGTGCTGCCCTGAGTGGAAGAGTGACTTTATTGACTCCAGTCACTAGGCAATACCATCACATTTTTCTAGTAAGGGTCATCAGCATAGGACCTAACTGTGGTACCGCCTCTGCCCTTTCTTTTGACTACATGTGACTTGCCACCCCATGACAGGCTGTACCTACCCCGTGACAAGTTCATTAAGTTCTCAGACTGCATTTAGAGGTACTCTAAATTATACCCTCGAGTTATGTTCAAGGTCATATTAGTCAGATGTATTAAGAGAAATATGTGCCCCTGTAAATGTCACACTCCCTGCAGTGCTATATTGTAAAACAGTATTTGTATCTCCTTTTTCTATAAATATTGTGTTAAGGATATTCTCTGTATCAAGCTGCTCCTGCTGCCATTGAAGTTAATGGACATATTGAGTCCATGGAGGGGAATTTGGGAAAGCCGACAGAGTACTGTAGATGTCACAAAAGAACAATCACAATGAGTATGGTAATCAATATGAAGTCTATGATTTATTTATTATAGACAAATGAGAAGTAAAACTTGTTTACAATGCAAAAAGTATTAGTATACCTGGGGGTACATCAACTCATCTAGGTAGTTACCTAGTTTAACAATAGGCTACATAAAAAGCACTAGCAAAGTCAGTACGAACTAAAATTTCATACGGACCATGACTTGTTTATACTGCTCTATATGCTATACACTGAAATGTGAGTAAAATATTTATATTCCAATAAACTTATTTTATGACTGGTAAAAATGGAAAAAGTAAGCAATTTTTAGTAGTAGTATGCTGTGACGCTTTTTTTTTTTTTTGTATTTTTATGTCTGATTGTGTAAGCAAGCACTTTTTAATGGGGTGAAACTTGGGATACACAAGACTAATCAGATTCCTGAAAGGGGTAGAGTAGTCTAGAAAGGTTGGGGAGGGGGTTGGATTTGGTTGTTTTTTTCCTGTAAAATAACTTTTAAAAACCAAGTTTACAGGGAATTTATGTATTAACAAATGTCCCTTGTTTAGTCAATCCTGTTAAAGTTTTTTCTTAATGACTGATGGTTTATATTTGGTAGGTAAATAGTGACATCTGCTGGTGAAGGTTTGAGAATGAACCCTGAGTACCTAGATTTCTCTCCCAACAAACTCAATTACATTTATAACAATTGTATGAAATCCCATAAGAAATAATCCCATTATTTTTCCTTCTTGGGGACATAAGAGTATTTTCATTTCCATATTTGTTTTTTTCATGTTTATCTAATAGTTTTATTTTAGCAAAGTCAGATCTAAACAATATTTAATGGTTGGTTTAATGATACAGATCAGTAAAACAACACTGCCTTTATGCTGTTCATTAGCCTTTATTTAATTCTTTCAAGTGCAGCAAGGTTTGGTGCCTTGATGTGCATTAACCATGTCAGCCCAATGACCCCATTGGCTCAGGAAACTTTATATGGGGCTTCTAATGATACATGTTGAAAGGCTGAATCCTGCTCATTTAGCCAATCTGTTGCATTCAATGGCTCTGTTCTTTTGCTTCTCCAGAGTAAGAGCTCCTCTGATTTCTTTGTCTCCTTCTTATTTCATTATTATTTACAATATGGCATATTCAAAAGTGAAGTATCATTGTGGAATTGCTCATGAAAACTACCCTGATTGTGTTCTTGCACACCCAATGGGAATCCATTTAATTTCCACTAGAATTGGAGATGAAAAAGCGGCACAATATGATTGCCCTAAATGAATTACACAACACTGGTATTCTTTCAAACATGTCTGGCAAGTGTGGCGCTTAACATCATGAGACTGGATTCTGTGGTAAACTGCATATTCTGATTCTTTGCAGTTTTAGTTACACATTTGTCATTCAAAAATCTCATGTTGCATCATTCAAAATGCCCAAAAGCAAGATCAAGATACTATACCAGACTTGCTACATGGGCAGTACCCATGTGACTAAATGCATATGATAAGGAGTGAATCTCCATTTCCTGCAAGCTCCTTTATTCTGAAAGTGATCCAGGAAAGAGAAGTTTAGGGTTGTGACCTGCGTACAGGATTCCCAGAACCAGAAGTTCTGGTCTTGTGCAAGTCATTTAACCAATCTGTAACGCTGGGAATAGCTTTTGCCTACCTCACAAGTGTTGAGGACTAGTTAATTAGTTAATGTTTGCACAGTATTCTGAAGGTGTTGTGATACAGGCATCATCAATAATACAAAATCTGATGCTTGGCAGGTAACTACTGACCTAGATCCAACTTTGACAGATTATTGGTATGTTATAGCCTATGGATAACTGAGTGGGGAAAATACAGAAGACCAGGTGAGCTGGATGGATGCAGTAAAGTTTGCCAACTTTTTTACTCAAACCAAAATTGAGTTCAACCCAGTTCTTCTGACTTGTCTGTTTTTGACAAACAACTGTTCCCTAACTTCAAAAAAAGAAAATTGCATGATGTCTTGAGTCTCTGTATGTTCTGCTACAGGATAAATGGGGCTGCTCACTGCACGCTTCCCAGGCCCTGCCTGCCTGTCCTTAAATGGGAGAGCTGCAAGAAGCAGTTAATTAGGACCCTCTTGGACTGTAGGATTCAGAGGGGTTCCACAGAGGGAGCACTTCATGCAGTTACCATGAACTTCTCCCTTAGTCCGCCCTTTGTATTTCACATTGTGCTGCTTGATAAATTGGTTGTTTAACTGTGACTTTAGTAGAGCGGCTGCCTGTGGAACATGAGGGTCCAGGTCCAAGTCATGCCTCCAGTGAGGTGGGATATGAACACACAGTGAGTCCAGCCCCAAGGTAAGGGACTCTGCTAAATGATTCCTAGTTCAGGGGTTGTTATAGTGTGGCTCACACCTTAAAAGAGAGACTGTAATGTGGACACCTCCCCTCCCATTCTTTTTCCTCTTTCTTCAGATGGAAGAAAACTTGCCTGCTGTCCAGGGAACTAAAATGAGTGTATCCTCAAAGAGGACACCTTAACAAGCATGTAAGTTGGCATAAAGAGAGTAATGTGTATGTTTCTCTCTATAAAAAAAAAACTGAATACCATACAAAAATTGGTGTGTGAAGTTATTCGCCAAGCAATAAATCATGGGAATAGAAGAGGAAATAACTGCAGATATCTTGCATATGCCACACGCACAATTTTCACTCTGTACTCATACACCTGATCACATTGACTCCTCCTCACTTTGCTCAAAAATTGGCATTACTCAGGCAGATTGAAGCCAGTGACAACTATTCCTTTCCATCTAGGAAGAAGGTTGAAGCAGTCTTCTATGCTTTATCTACTGGAGAAGGTGATTGTGTCCACTGCAGCCTTACTGTGATATAGCTTTTTGCTGCATTTATGCAGTTTGTATTGTATTCAGCGTGGTCCATCCTCCACCCTGCATTTTTTTCTTTTCTTCCTATTTCCATGCCTGTTTTGGTCTATTGTTAATGAGATATGCACTAGTCTTATAGGGGACTAAAGGCAAAGCGTGTCCCCAGTCCTCAGCTCTGACAAGGACGTCCTGGAGAACGTAGTCCATGGGGCAGATGGGAGATGTAGTCCAGGAACCATGTGATCGTAAGATGGGCCTATATAAGGCAAGTTTCTTGCTTAGTCTGTTAAGAATAAACATGAGATAAGGTCTGAAGTGAGATTCTCCATCAAGAATATTGGAGAAGAGCCAAGAACTACAGGAAAGGGTAAGATCTGCAATGCCAGGTCAGTACATGGAAGCAGAGCATAAGCAGACTAAGCAATTGTTTAGGGGCCACCTTGAGCTGCTTGGGGCCCTATTATTAGTATGTGTTGTGGGTTGGGCACTGAGGCAACAATATTCCTGCTTAGGGCCCCCAGTGGGCTAGCACTGGTACTGTATAGAAGGCCTGGCAGCTTCAGTTTATGTTCAGTTACATTCAGCCTGTGATGGGACCTTGAAGGCTTAGAGATAGACAAGATAAAAGGACCCCAAGGAGAGGTGAATGGAGAGTCTCTGAGGAAAGGTATCTTGGAGGTGGCTGGAAAATGTCACTTATTTTTAGGGGGAACTTTGAAAAATCTTTTTTAAACGAAAAACAAACACTTGGCTTTGTGGTGGCAGTGGTGAGGTGTGGGGATTTTGTGGTTTGTTTTGTTGGAAAAATCAAATTTTGACCAAAACACCCTTCCTGAACATTTTTTGGTTTGGTCAAATCCAGTTTGGTATGTTGGGGGGGGGGGGAGTTTTTGGAAGGGGGGTTGCTACCTAGGTGGGAAGACTCAACAAAAAATAATGTAAGCAGCTCCACACGGAAAGCTTGGGTGGGAACTGAACACTAGCTTCTTCTATTGGGCCCTGAGGCTGGGTTTTCAGAGGGTGAAATGAAGCCCTTTCTCAATCCTTGTATTAACAGTAGTGAAAGCAGGGAGGATCCTGGTGAAGAAAGGACTATTGAACTGAGTGGCCAGGAAAGGGCCAAGAAATCCGTAAGCACAAGGAGCTCAAACTACTCTTCCTATCAAACAATGCTGCATCAGCAGGTCAAAAGCTGTCACCGAGGAAGGGCAGAAGGACTATCAAGCAGCCCTACACTAACGGAGATGGACTGTGAACCCAGGCAGGGTTGAAGGATTGTCCGTTTGAGGTTTTCTTAATTTGCAGTATTGTCCTCACCCAGCACTCAGAAATCATGATTTCAAACATAATTTTGTGTTTTGTTGGCCCTCTGTTTTCTGAGCCTTTTGAGGTTCAGTTGTTTCATGTATTCAAGCTTCTCAGCAATCTTGAGGGCTAGAAACTTACCATTTTAATTATAGATGAGATTCTCATGCAGTTGCTTGATTCCAGCTGGGCTTTCAGGAAAAGACCAAGATTTGTGATTAAATAGCAAGAGCTGGCAGTACTGTATTTGACTCAGAAATGGAAGACTCTGATTTGGCCACAAGGCAAAGTTTCCCTACCAGAAGGGACATGGAAGCAAAAATTAACCTGCTGCCAAAGGGTGACCATTTCCAGGGAGAAAATCAAGGAGGCACCAATGGGGAAACTGAGTCAGCAGTGCCTGAAAGGTAAGTGTCTGCTATAGTGAAATCTAGTGTATATGGCTTGCTTTTCAATATTTTATATAGAGTATGTTTCTCCTTTTCTTCTGCTCCAATCATTTGTTATCCACTTCCAAGCATGAGCTCTTGGTAAGAATATTATTGGGAGGCTACTCAAATCATATTTTTCTGATATGAAATACCTGTAATACTTTGTGAGAAGGCTGAATTATCTGTAACAAAATATATGGAAAAACCCCACACGTAATGGAATTTTAGTGTTCCACTCTCTATTCATCACACTAAAATGATTTCACATGTATGCTGTGATCACAACAGGTACTCTCCACTCTAGATTTCAAAGTTGCTGTACTGCTAATGAACACTCAAGTGGCTGGAGGGTTGAAGTGATGGTGCAGCACTATTGTTAAATGCATGAACACTCAACTCGGACTGAATCTTGACAGGTAACAACACAGCCACTCCTATACTAGCATTACATCATCTCAGTAGCATAGGTCATACTAGTAGCTTGACATGAGTCTTGTGGTGACACTTCCATTGTTCTGAGGGGTTTGAGCGTCTCAAATCTGTATAGTAAATTCACATTAGTTTGGCAACGTACTGACTGAGAAATCTGCTCTCTAGCATATCCTGTGTGGATGTACACACCACAGGTACTGTTAATGTATTTTAACATGTCTAGTCTAGTACAAGTATTGCAGCACTTCCTCTAGGGCAGTAGCTCTCAAACTTCTTTATTGGTAACACCTTTCACATATCAAGCCTCTGAGTGCAGCCCCCCTTATAAATTAAAAATACTTAATATTTAACACCATTATAAATGCTGGAGGCAAAGCTGGATTTGGGGTGGAGGTTGACAGCTAACGACCCCCTGAGGGGTCCTGACCCCGAGGTTTGAGTGCCTGCTCTAGGGTGTACTCTTCACAGATACTATGTTCTATGATACATGGATTCTGGTGTGTAATCTCTCTCTCTCTTCCCCCCCCCCCCCCCCCCACAAGGAAGGTCACCTTGTGGTAAACATTTCCTGGCTCTACAAGGGATAAGATCATAATAGAAACCTTGTTAAATGTTAGGTCACACTTAAGTGTTTAACACTATGTTAAAGGTGTTAACGTGATGCTGTCACCATCCACTATTAAACAATTCTAAGCATTGTTCAAAGTTTAGTTTAGAGATATCAGTTTGCTAAATTTCATGGTAAACCACAGTAGGAAATTCATGCCAGAGTTTGGAGATGTATTTGTTCCACTATACGTGAGAAATGGAGCTAAAACAAGTTATAAAGCTCTTTAAAATTGAATCATTATGTAAAACAACTTTAATCAAAACCTTTTTTTAAAAAAGGCTATTGCTCTATTTTGCTAGACCACCCTTTGTAGTGGGGAGAGAAAAAAGGGTTAGTGCCGTAGCTCAGTTCTGAAATGTGTGAGGTCATTTTTCCTGTTTTTTTTTTCTCACACGCACGCGTGCACGATAGTAAAGTTGAGAGTAATACAGCTTCTGTTGGTGTTCTCAGGATTCTATGTGGCAGGTCAGTCACAAATGGATGCTCTGAATTGGCAGGTCTGCAACAATCATTGTTATCCTGGGGTCAAAGACATCTCCTGGTCTGGGATGTCATCTGGCTAATCTGGTCCCTCTCCTTCATCAGTCTCTCTTAGGCTGGATAGAGCTGGTAAAGGAGAGGGCTGTCATATCACTAGGCTGATGCCATAGGGTACAGTTGACCCCAGGATCAAATGGAAAGTCAAGAGACCAGACAGGAGGAAAAATAGTGGGGCAGAAAGGAACACACAAGGGGAGATAGAGCAGACTCTCATGCGTCTCTGGCTGGAGCCTCGGTGGTGGTGGTGACCTGATATCCCCATGCTGATGATGCAATGATTTTCATGATCCACAGACAAAGTCTCTACTTCCCTCTCCTCCATGAATCCCTCAATCAGTCAACATGTTCCTGACCCTCAAAGTCTCTTAAGGGCCCCCCCAGTTAGTCAATAGTCCACCTTTTCAGTATTGGGTTCACCAGTTAGGTCTAACTCTAACTAACATGCCAAGTTTGGTCTACTAACTTCCAGTCCCACACTCTTCTCATTTACCAGGTCTGGCCTCGGCACAGTCTTTGAGTTATAGGGGTAAAGCCTTAGTTTAAACAAAAAAACTCCAGTCTTTCTGTTTCTCACTTTTTACTTTATAAACAATTTTATGTAACAGGGTGAGTTGGACTCCTCACCTTTTCCCATCAACATTTGTTAATACGGGTGATTGAACATTTTATATTCTTCCATCCAAAGAATAGCAGAAGTAGAAAATTAGCTAGTAAATTACAGGCATAGCACACTGGGAATGTCTAAACTGCAGTTAGACACCCGCAGCTGGCCCGTGACAAGTGATTCAGGCTCATGGGGCTTGGGCTAACAGGCTGTTTCACTGTGGTGTAGATGTTTGGGCTCATGCTGCAGCCTGAGCTCTGGCACCCTACTCCCTCGCAGGGTCCTAGAGTGAGGCTTCAGCCTGACCCTGAATATCTACACTGCAATTAAACCACTGACCTGGGCTCCCGGAGCTGACATGCGCCAGCCATAGGTGTTAAGTTTTTTCCAGGCCTCTAAGGGTATGTCTACACTGAAATTAATTCGCTCTTAGCTTGCCTTTCTGCTCACAGCACTATTGCAAAAAGGGGAGTTGATGAGTCTGGCTTAGCCAGCCAAAACTTAGACAGAAGGCAAAAAGACAGAGAAGGAAAATGACACTTCTACAGGTCTATTAGCAAAAACCTAAAGTTTACATCCCAGAAACTATTCAGGTTTGGCTAAATCTTGATGGGAGGTAGTGCTGTCATCTGGTTCCCTTCCTCTCTGGCCAGGGATGAGTATGTCTTTCAGCTACATGGCTGGGAACCTCATCCTATTAAAACTAGCTAATCAAAATACACTCTTCTCCCATTTCCCAATGCCGAATCTGAGTGAGTGGCATTACAACTTGTGCACAGGGTCATAGCACCACTCAGGTCTGACCTGGCCATACTTCTGTCATGACAAGGGAGTAATCAGGCCAAAACTGAGTGAAGGTGAGGGGCCCCCTAACTTCCATAGTGGACAGGGTCCCAACATTCTCTAATCCAGCCCTGCTTCTCTTAGTTTAAAAAAAAAATTTCTTTATTTAATTCTATATTTTGGAACAATAGCACTTATTCACAGAAAAACAGCAACATCAAAAGCAAGATACAATTTAAAATCTCTTCCAAAGAAGTAAGAACTAAGGCAAACATGATTTGTTAACTAGCTATACATATGACTAAAATACACTAAGTATTCAATATCCAGCAGCACTACTGGTGATGAGTGACCAGTCATACAAACGGGACACATTTAAGCAAGAAGATTGAATCTGAGAGACAAATTATACTGTCTTTATTTCAGCTGAAAGAACCCTAAGTAAAGAGAATACTGCCCCTCTTTCTTCTGTTTTGTGACTGTATTTTTTTTTTTTCAAGGAGATGTCTTTGAGCTAACAACCAGTCAATAGTAGTGGCAGGATGTTTTGTATTTCTAGTGTATGATGATACAACTCTTGGTTAACTTCAAAGTAATGAGTGAATTTGATTTATATTTGTGCAGTATAAGTGCAGATAAGGGAAAAAGCTAGAATTACTGGGAGGCTTGTTATTAATTATATGTTTGGGTAAATTTTCCCTGAAGAATGCCAATGAAGGACATGTCTAAAGTAGAGGTAATATAGTTCCCTTTCATATCATCAATATTTGAATATAAGGAATTGCCTGTGCATGATAGGATAACCTTGCCTTCCCTTCCACAAGGTAACTTTATTTAGCACATCCAAAATCATAGGCACACATCTTCCTTTTAAACCAGCGCACGGTTTTCACTATCAGAGGAGTTAGCATGTTAGCTGGGGAAATAATACCATGGTTCCTTAACCCTATTTGTATGGGCAATTCATTGCAACCTTTATGGATTTTTATCACTTTTGCATATCTTAAATATTCAACAATACTCCCCTTAAAAATACTACACTGACTTGGATTACTGTATTGGATCTTCAGAGCATTTTAAAACTTCATGGTCTCAGGAGGAAATTTTCTTTTTTTTTTTAATTTTTTTTTCTTTAAAGAGACTGGTTCTGCAATATTCAGGGCTTCTCTTCTCTAGAACAAGAGATGTATTAACCCTGGGTTCCTCCTTGGGTTCACCTCAAGTAGATAACAGGACAAGTTGTTGTATCTTATCATACATGTTTAACTACCATGTTTATAAAATATTTTTATTCTTTTCAGTAAAAGCATCACAATGTAAAAAAAAACCCAAAGTTGAACAATATAAACTTAATTACCACCTGTAATGTACAGCATACCTTAACATACATATGCAAAAGACATTTAACAACCTTAATGTTAAACTCACAAAATATATTGTGATTGCATGAGTGCAAGACCAGGTTTTCCAATATATCCCTGAACACAGGCAAGTGTAGCATTTGCTGTACCTGGCTGATCAGTTTCTTGGCTGCATTCTGACACCAGATGTTAAGTGAAGGAATACTGGCCAGGACTGGTAACAATGCAAATATTATTGGCTTCAATATGCCTGTGATGATTCTCATGGTATGTTTAAGCTGTGTGTCTTAGTCTAGTGTGGCAGAGTTTAACCAAACTGGGACACAATATTTTCCAACTGAATAGCAGACACATGGTTTCTGTTCTTGATCTCTTGTGCTACTTTCATAGGACTGGAGGGGACCTTGAGAGGTCATCTAATCCAGTCCCCTGCATTCATGGCAGGACAAAGTATTATCAAGACCATTCCTGACAGGTGTTTGTCTAACCTGCTCTTTAAAAATCTCCAATGATGGAAATTCCACAGCTTCCCTAGGCAATTTATTCCAGTGCTTAGGAAGCTTTTTCCTAATGTCTAACCTAACCCTCCCTTGCTGCAATTTAAATTTAGTGAGATGGTATTTGTTTGAGTGTGTGATCTAGAGTATCCCTAGAAACACTGGTGTTGAATGGTTAGTGACTGGCACATGATCCAAAAAGATTTTAAGCTCAAGCTGGCTCTGAGCATGATGCAAGTGGAAGCATGTTGATACAGTCTTTTTGATGTACTTGGTTTCAGTCTCCATTCCATGCCATATCACTATTCAGGTTTTCTTCATTTCTTTGGAGGTCACTGTCTCAGAGGGTCCGTCAGACAAAGTTCACTGAAACTGCCTGCATCCTCCACTTACATCCTGTCACGTACTCAGTACTTAGCTCCTCACCAATCTTCCGCAACCTTGCCTCTACACTGCCCTTTCAGGCCAAGCAAATATCATCCGTGTACATGAACCATCTGGAGACTGTTTTGTAGATCATGTTGTGGTGATTGGGCCTACAACTTTACCTTAAATGTGAGCTTGATTGTTACTTTATAAATTTTCTCATAATGTGTTTAAAAAAAGTGTCACCATGCCTATAATAAATGCTGTTGGCAGAGGAAGTGGGGAGTGCAAAAGGGAGACTGAATTAGTTCAAATAAAAAGGCCTACTGATGTAATGCAAGGATTGTGTTTAAGATCATGCCTGGTGGAAATTAGACCTCGGTGGTGAACAAAATTGAGGGAATGGGCTAATGCTGAGAGTCGGCCTGAGCAGACTGTGCCAGAGGGAGGGAGCCAGATGACATTGCCAAGTCTGGTTAAATCCCAAATTACCACCTGGGTGTGAGATGTTTCTCACATGCCCCTCCAAGTGTCTCCTTTTTTCTTTCCCACCTTATTTGTTTTCTTTGCTCTACCTCCTCTTTCATCATCTAAGTCTGGTGTAGCCAGCCAAGACTGCATATTTTGCAACATTAACTGCCTTAACAGCAAATGCAATACATTCAACAGCTCGATGCTGGTCCAAGTTTGCCAGTCTTGGAGTAGTTAATAAGACCATGTGCTCTGCTTGTTTTTCCAGCAGAAAGGCTGTAACTGAGAGTCAACACCAGAGACAGAGGCTTCATTTTTTTTACCTTGTTCTTGTCTTTCCCAATATGTATGTCTCAATTCCATATTTAGGAAAGGGAATCAGACTTTAACAGCAACAGCAGGTCCAACCCTTCTCAGCTAACTTATCTTTTCTTAAAAAACAATGGTTATAACCATCTTTAACACCCTCTAAAAGACTGTCAGATGGGAGGGGTTAGTTCTTCCTGAAAACTCTTTAGCTAAAGGGAAAGAGGACAAGGAATATTGTTAAAATGAAAGCTTTAGTTAACACTTTAAATATTTTTCTTTTCTTTGTTTTTAATAAAACGTTTAAAGGATTTTTAATGGGGTTTGCCATGGTACTAAGCAAGCTGAGATCTCTGTACACCAAATCAAACATAATTCAAAGCTGTTGAATGTTCAACAGTCCATTCTTCTGGGAGCTCTAGGTGCTGATATTATGGTGAAGAGCCACCTGAAAACATCAAGTCATTTGCCATGACAACCTGTCTAGAATTCTTGACATCTTGTCCAGCATATGATTGTGTCAAATGGTGTCATAGACTGTTGTAAGGTCCAAAAAAAAAGACCGCTTCAGTGTTCCTCTTATAAAATCCAATCAGTGAATGCTTTACAACTAAGGGGAAGACAACACAGACGGTCGGGTGGGGGAGGGTGGAGAAAGAAGGGAAGGAGCTCTGAACTGGCCATTGGGTGTTCCCTGGTAAAATGTTTCTAAAATTAGACCAGTGAAAAGTGACCCTAAGTCAGAGAGGTCAAAATACCCTTTCATTCTGTACACTGATTTACTTTTCCATCACTACAAAATCACATGCTTCATGATCATGACTGCTCTTGGGAACCATGAACACCGAACTGACAAGGGACCAAAATTTGCAGGTAAATATCCTAATGCTTAATTTTATCCTAGTTTAGGCAGGTCTTCAGAAGAAAAAGCACTTGGTGTACCATGAACAGTACTGATAAAATTCAGTTGCATTGCTTTATTTTATATAATCCAGTCCCTCAAAGCCCAAAAATAGTGCATATAGATTGCCCTGGGGAACAAATGATCCAGTACGAACTTAATAAATTGTGGCACAACTACCTCTAGAGGTTTGATAGTTCCAGTCCAGAATAATCTACTTTAGACAGTGGCCAGTCTTGCAATAGGCTCGTAAATAAACCTTCACTTAGAACGTTAAGACAACAAATAGAAAATACTTTGTTATACAAGTCTTATTTGAATGGGACTAAATGTTTCATACTTATCTGAAGCTTTGTATTAGGGAATGGCTATTTGGTTTTATCTCTGGTTGATGTGATGATGAATGAGAAGACGGCAATGTAGAAAATGCTAGAGCCAGCTAGGTTAATGCCATGCGTTGGTGAAAATATAGAACAAAAAATTACTTGTAAATGAGCATAATTACAAATTGGGGTCACAGTGGGAGAAAACTGATAGCTATTCTGCTGATGTCTTATAGTATCAAGTTAAGATGGTTGAAATAATGTCATTATTGGGTTTTGACTTTTCTAAATTACAAGAAGTTCCCCAACTCCACTGGCCACAGGCAACACAAGCTATGCCCTAGCCCCCTGAGTGTCTCCCTGGAGTGTCCAGCCCCTGTTCCTCTGAACACTCACAGTATTCACAGATTCGTCGCTTCCAAGGAAAGAGCGCATCTCCTCTTACCCATTCCACCTCAAAAAGTGATTTAACTTTAAAATAAGTCATTAAATATTCAAAATCACTGGAAAGATCTGGTGTGAATGAAACAGCAGTTAAAATTCGCATAAACAAAGATCTGATGAACATGGATATTATACTTAAAATTCTTAAATATTACCAGCATGCATGAGATTAATTCAGTCTCTTGACCTTATGTAAGCCTGGATCAGACATTTGAACTCAGAGTTAGAAGCCACAGATTGTATCTCCAACTTAGTCTCAGAGGTTCCTAGAATGTATGTGGGGTGGGTTTTTTTTTCCACCTTTTGAGTTGTTGTTTGTTTTTGAAGAGGCAGTTAATGGACTTTGAAAATCAGCCTTAAAAAAAAAAAAATTTTAGGTGTTTTCCAGTTTAACTCAGAGGATTACAGTAAGGAAAATACTATGAGGAAATGAACACTAATCTTGTAGAATGTGAACCCTGAAGCTTTGGTCCATTGGGTCAGGATTGGTTATGCCATACTCTGAACTACTCTTTTCCCATCTATCAAAGTATGAAACTTAAAATCATCAGTAAAACTGACAAACTATGTAACAATATTAATACAGTTTTTCAAAACAGAACTTGCAAATGCTTTTCTCCCAAACTTAATTTACTAATCTTTAACTGGTGAAAGATAAAAACACACACACAATGTACAGACTAAGGCACACAAAGAGTACTTTTGTTGAAAAGCAGTAGTGCAAATTATGGTCTGTTGTGCCAGCTGGGCACAGTGCACAGAAGAGGCAGTGCAGAGGCACACCAACCCCATTAAATGTTTTGGGGAGGAACTTGAGGCATAGTTGCCCAGCACCTAGGAGAGCAGATCTGTTGCTACACTCATTTATTGACATGCTCATGTGCGTGGGCCCTGTTCCCTAAATTGATGCTAGGATGGAGTTGGGAGAACAGGACAATAGCCTCACATATCATCTTTGCCCGCTATTTAGGGTGCTGTTCACTCCTGTGGGTGTAAGGAAGGAGCTGACCCTTCACCTTCCTGAGTGCAGTCACTGCAACTGTTCTTAGCCCTTGCAGAGGGTGAGATGGAGGCCTCCAACATGGGAACATGTAAAGACAAGGTTGAGTCTGCCACTAATGCAGACAGAAAACTCTGCAATAATACGATTCCAGACTGGTTTCAGAGTAGCAGCTCTGTTAGTCTGTATTCGCAAAAAGAAAAGGAGTACTTGTGGCACCAATGTAAAATGGTGTGTGGGGGTATGAAACCTACTTCACAGAATTCTAACAAATTTCAGACTTTCCTCTATGGATTCCATAAGAGAGAAGTTCTACTTTAAACAAAAAAAAAAAAAAAAAAAAAGCTTCACGCTTGCATAGTTAATGCTTTTCTTTTGGACTTCCCAGAGCACTACCAGTCTTCTACCCGTGTGAGAAAATACCACCATGGCCTCTGTATGAAGATTCTTCTTAGTTTTCCTGCACTCTGGAACTTTCTCCCAAAAACATCCACAGCTCAATCAGCAGGATTGCATCCACCAGCAGAATTTTTGAGTTGCAAAAAATGTTTGGATCAGGGATCAAATTTCAGGTGCCCTTTACAGAATTTCTTCTCCATTCATCCCCAAAAGATGCTTTTGAGTCTACTTAGCACATGACTCAGCCTCCTCAGCTACACTTGAGGCCAACGGTTTAATGATTCAACAAGCATAACCATCCTATCTCCACGAGGTCCCTGAATCCAACTTACAGCTCTACCAGGGTGTGTATATATTAGACTGTTTGCCCGTATTTGACCCTCTTTGTCATTATAATGTAAAACGTACAAAAATAATCTTGACTGGTGCTGCTTCTATGAAATCCTGGAAAGAATGTATAGTGACTGTTCATCTGGGTTGTTTTACTACGTACGGGCCTAAAAGTTGTGGGTGCTCAGCACTAAGGCTGTTTCCAAAATAATTATTGCAGTACAGTCTATCTCTATTCAAAGGGACTGTATCTATATTGTATCTGAGGGAAGAAACTGGTGTGATCTGGAAAGGAAAAGGAAATAACATAAAGGTAAAGAGTGTTTAAAAGAATAAAAAGAATGACTTTGGGGCTTAATCGAAAGCAGGGAAGCTTTGAAGGTTTTTTTTTTTTTTTTTTTTTCAGAGGTGGCATATGGTCATAAATTGCTAGGAAGTGCTACAGTGTTGATCTTGATTAAAATGTTGCAGACTGTTGCCATATCAACGCAATGTAGAAGGTGATGGAGTGGCAGCTTGAGCCATGAGTGGGAGGGAAAGGCATTGTTTTTTTTATTATTCAAAGTGGATGTAGTGCTTGTGAAAAGTGCCACAATGACAAACCCAGAGATTCAGGTTCTTTCTTTATCTCTGGAACAGCGTGCCCTAAGCAGTGGCAGTAAACTTGTAATTCACCCTGTCCCACACCATTGTGGGGAAACCCCTTCTAGGGCTGAGATGGTACTTAGGTCTCTATGTCCATTCATTTCCTAATTACTGTTAACAAAAATGTCTGAATAGTCCTGGCAGGATTCAGTGTTGCTAAATGTTGATTTCAGCTGAGACATACTGAAATCGATTCGGAGGGGGGAAGGAAGCAGTTGGTAACAGTGAGTGCAAGTGTAGCCCACCCCCTTGCACCTGCAGGGATCTGGTGTCACCTGCCCTGTGGCAGCACCAAGAGCTCCCTGCAGCTCTGCTATCATGGCCCCGCTCCCTCACCCCTATGGCAGAAGGTTTCAGAGGGCTCCCTGAACTGCTGCAGGGCCGGTGACAACCAATCCCTGCAGGAATGAGATGTGGGGAAGGCTGAAGTCCTGGCACAGAGGAGCAGAACCCCCCCCCCCGCCACAATTGTGAGGAGGAGGACAAGCTGTGGCTACTGCAGTATAAAGTATACCTCCCCTCCCTCTGTATAAAGCTAGGGTGAGGGTGGGTTTTGGATTGTAGAATGGTAACCATGCTGAGATCACATGGCTGTTTCATACAGATTGCCCAACAGCCACTGGCAATGATTTCCAGCCCATATATTCCCCCACCACCGTGTGTGTAAGAGTGAGCTCACAGCTCCCAGAATACTCCAGTTTAGGGTTGAACTTAATTTAAAAAAAAAAGGTATTTTGTAAGAATGAACGGGATCAAGGGTTGTTAATCTTCATCCCAACTGTCTTTCCAAGAAGCAGTATATGGGTCACTCCTAGGAAGGGGCCAGCACCCCAGTGCTCTTCAGTTTCTACTCTCTCCCATGTGGTAGCAAGGCCAGTCACCTCACTGGTTAGGCAAAACTGTAGGTGGGAAACATGAACTAAGTTAATTCTACCTGAAGTAATTTTAAGAGTGGGAAACCAGTGTGATAACCACCATGTCAGGTGTAGGGGTGGAGAATTCCACAAATAGCTTCTCCTGTAGGTAGTGTGCATCAAGTCAGAGATGAAACAGGATTTGTTTAATATAAAGGGCTTCTTTGTTAAGGCTGTGTGAGATATATTCAGTGTTTTGTACAGTACCTAGTACAGTGGGGTCCTCGTCCATGACTAGGGCTGCTAGGTGCTACAGTGATACTACCACTAGTAATTCAGCACTGTCCACTAACAGTGCCTCCTCCAGAATAAGCAAAGATTGCTTGTGCTGCCCTATGTAACTGCATAGGGTTTCCTTAAAGAAGAAATTCTTTAATACCTATATACCAGTGCTAACAGCTTAGGTAGTAAACCTGAGGATTGGAATTGCTTATCTCTGAATATAAACTCTACCTAGTAGGTATTTCTGAAACCTGGTGGGATGATTTGCATGACTGGAATGTTAAAGTCACTGAGTATAACTTATTTAGGAAAGATCAAGTGGGCAAAAGGGGAGGGGGACTGGCAGTTGGTCAAAAATGAGTGATAACTCCAAAGAAAATTATCTTGAATGTTTATGGACCAATAATGGATAAAGCAGAAGATGGAAAATTAGCTGGTCTATAATCCACCAAATCATATTAAAGAACAGAATGAACAGCTCCTTGAGCACCTATGTGTAAGGGAGAAAACATGATCATGTGGGACTTCAATCTGAGTGTCATATGCCAGAGGTCTCATGCTGTTAGTACTGAAAACACCTTGGAATTTCTAAAAACTATTATAGATGAAAATTCTATTCCATAACACTCAACAAGTGTTAGAATTCCCCTGTGTTGGATCCATTTTAGATTTCATCTTGACAATTAAAGAAGAATTGACCACAGAACTAAAAGTTAGTGGTTGCTCATGACTTGATTTGTGGTGGTCAAACAGAATAAAGTCCCAACCAGTTATATGTACTTGGTGCTTTAAAAGGGACAATTTCACAAAGCTGAAAACAATTGAGGCAAATCAGCTGAGAGAAAAAAATTAGACATAAAAATGTGAATCGTAATTGGGAATTAATGAATATTTTACTAAATGTCCCAAAATCTGTAATACCACAACTGAGAAAGAAGGCTATATGGTTAAAAAAAAAACTGGCTTAGAGCAAAAGTAAATGTGTACATGTGTATGCGCAAAGTGGAGGGGAGAAAGAGAAGCTGATAGTGATGAACATAAATTGGAAGGTAGGAACTGTAGAAAGTTGATAAAGGAAGAAAAGGGACATGAAGAGAAATCAGTGACCGGAAGAATTAAAGACAAAGATTTTTAATATAAGAAGCAAAAGGAACCCTAACAATAGTATTGGTGCATTATTAGATAAAAATCATAGAACCATCAATTGGAAAAGGCAGAAATATTCAACAAATATTTATGTTCTGCATTTTGGGAAAAAGCCAGCTGCTAAGATTCATATATTTCCATTCCAACAGCAACTCAGGAGAATGCTAAACAGCAGCTTCTAAAATTAGACATTTTAAAATCAGCAGGCCCAAATAACTTGTATCCAAGAGTCTTAAGACCTTGGCCAAGGAGCTCTCGGGACAATTAATGTTGATTTTTTTTTCCAATAACTCACGGAAGATTAGGGAAGCTTCAGAGCACTGGAAGGAAGCTAATGTGCTCAAATGTAAAGAGGGTAAATGGAATGACTGAGTGTGATGCTTCCGGTGAGTACCCAAGTTGTGAGGCATATCACTAGTACCTGCCCTTAGAGCAAGGAAGCTTTGTCTGTCTCTGCTGGGGGTCTGTTCCCCAGCTCCACTGGCCACAGGCAACACAAGCACTCCCCTCTAGACCTCGCTGGCCCCACTGTTACTCTACAGGTTAGGTATAGGCATGCACCAGTCCTCTGAGTGTCTCCCTGGAATGTTCAGCCCCTGTTCCTCTGGACATTCATAGTATTCACAGATTCGTCACTTCCAAAGAAAGAGCACACCTCCTCTTACCCTTCCACGTCAGATCCCAGCTCCACTTAACATATAGCACTCAGACATGTTTATGATGAAATCAAGTGTACATTTATTTAACAAAGTACAGAGATTTCGGTAGTAGCAGTAGAAGTATTGGAAGCAAATGGTTACATATGAAAAAATCATAACATGCATTCCCCAACCTAGACTAAATTATCTAAATACTCATGTCTTGTAGAGTATTGCCCACCCAAAGTCCTGCAGCATTTTACAGCCAGGCTTGGCTGTGAGCAGTCTTTCATGAGACAGACATGCTATCAGCTTGTCTCTTCAGTGAAGGACCCCATCGGTTCTTTTGCCCCTACAGATATACCCTAACAATCCTTTGTCTTGAGTCGTAAATAGGACATCCCTTCCTGTTTGTTTCATCTTGTGAATTTCCTCTCATGCCGATTTGCAGTCTCTTCTTTTGCTGGGGCTCAACAGCCCTGAGGCTCACTTCCAGTTTGTTTTATGATCCTGAAACCCCATGCTTCAGGATTTCATCTAGCCACCTACAGAGGTCAGAAAAGGGTTCCCCTCCCCCCAATGTATTTTTAAGCTCCTTCTTCTGAAGCATTAGGAATGGCCTTAGATGGAGATGGGACTCTTGGCAGGGTGGGCCAGGCCTCTGAGATGGCACTGAGTATGCTTTTTCTCAGGTTCGTGGCTTAGGGTCAGTTCTTGCTCACATGCTCAGGGTCTAACAGATCACCATATATGGGGTTGGGAAGGACTTTTGCTGCAGGTCAGATAGGTGAAAAAAAACCCAAGTCACTGCCATTCTTTGCAGTATGTAGGTGCAGGTCACTTACCAGAATTATCTGGGTATATCCCATTTACTCATTTCCCTTCCATTGCAGGTGCTTCAAGCACTGGGCCACTTCAGTCTCTCCTGTTCTTTCCCTGTGGCAAACAATTGTCTAGTCTCCTGTGGGTCTCATTTTCTTTGGTCTCACTTCTGTGGTTGGGTTTAGTGTGTGGGTGCTGGTGGCCTGTGATCTACAGGAAGTCAGCCTAGATGTGTAGTGGTCCCTTCTGGACTTAAACTTTAAGACTCTATGTCTTTTCTATTGTGACAAAGTTCCTCCTTTGCCTTGGTGGGTCCTGTGCTTGGTGAATTTGCTCACCTCAGAGATTCACGGCGGCCCTCAGTTTGGCCACTTTTGCTAGTGGCTCAAACCTGCCATTCACTCAGCTAACCTCATCACTGGCCAGCATGGGGAAAAGGAAAGAGAACAATCTCCACAGTCTCTGCTGATCCACCTAGTGGATCGGGGAACAGGCCAGGGACCTTCCCCTCTGGTGGGACCCACAGTCCAGGTCAACTCCTCTTACATCCAATGGGGGGAGAGGGATGGGGGGAACCCGGGCCCACCCTCTACTCTGGGTTCCAGTCCAGGGCCCTGTGGATCACAGCTGTCTACTGTGTTTCTTGTAACAGCTGTGTGACAGCTACAACTCCCTGGGCTACTTCCCTGTGGCCTCCTCTCAACACCTTCTTTATCCTCACCACAGGACCTTCCTCCTGATGCCAGATAGCGTTTGTACTCCTCAGACCTCCAGCAGCCAGCCTGCCCTCTCTCTCTCAGTTCCTTGCATGCCCCTCACTAACTGAAGTGAGGTCCTTTTAAAACCAGGTGTCCTGATTAGCCTGCCTGTGTTAATTGATTCTAGCAGCTTCTTAATTGGCTCCAGATGTCCTAATTAGCCTGCCTGCCTGAATTGGTTCCAGCAAGTTCCTGATTGTTCTGGAATCTCCCCTGTTATCTTTCCCAGGGAAAAGGGACCTGCTTAATCTGGGGCTAATATATCTGCCTTCGATCACTCTCCTGTAGACATCAGGCCTGACCCTGTCACTATATATATATATATATATATATATATATATATATATATATATATATACACACACACACACACACACACAAACAGGCCTACAGTGTGAGGCATATAATACCCAAATACTCAAATGACCAGACAGGAAGACAGGTGTCTGCTAACTCCTAACAGACAGGAACATTTCCGAGGTATGTCACCTCCTGCCGTAACTCCAAGATCTTACTACATAATTTCCAGTATAAAAATATAACTCCTTAAATATTCTGATAAATACATTTTGTAACATCAGTGATGACCTGTGGCCTATTGGCTCTCAGTAGAGACTTCACATGCTACCCTTGGATGAACTATTATGCATATATCCAAGCTAGGGAATTCCTGTACACATCCCTAAGTACTTCCAGTGCTCTCTGCCAGTTGGCACTAAGAGGTCCCTGGATCAGCTTGGGTAATTATAGGCCTGTCAGCATGACCTCAATCCCAGGCTAATAAAGGAATGTCTGGTACAGGATGTGATTAAAGAAGAGTAATACAATTAATGGAAATCTACATGGGTTTATAGGAAATAGATATTGTCAAACTACTTAGATGTGGACTGGTGGGAGGTCTTGGAATTACATGTTTGGTTGAAAAAGGGAAATAGTATTGGTTATAGCACACATATTCTTCTGTAAGACGTTTGACTTGGTACCATATGACATTTTGATGAAGAAACTAAAATGAACAAATTCAACATGGCATGCAATAAATGCATTAAAAACTAGCTAAGTGATAGATCTCAAAATGTAATTGTAAACAGGTAATCATGACTGAGTGGGTGTATTTTCAGTGGGATTCCACAGGGATTGGGTTTTGGCCCTACACTCATTAATAGTTTTATCAGTGACCTGGAAGAAAACAAAATCATTACTGACAGTTTTCAGATGACACAAAGTTTTGGGGAGGTCACTGAGGGAGAGCAATTTGGAATTTTTAGTAAACTGGGTGCAAGTAAACTGTATCCATTACAATAGAGCCAAATGTAAATGTATACATCTAGGAACAAAGCATGCACGCTATATTTACAGAATGGGGGACTCGATCCTAGGAAGCAGTGGCTTTGAAAAAGACTTGGGGGTCGTGGTGGATAATCAGCTGAACATGAGCTCCAGGCATAGGAGCCGACTCTGTGGGTGCTCCAGGGCTGGAGCACCCAAGGAAAAAAAATAGTGGGTGCTCTGCACCCACCGGGATAATCAGTTGTGGCAGTTGCAAATCAGCTCTTGTGCATGCGAAGCCCCATGAACTTTTGACAGGCGACTGAATTAGCGGTTTCTAACCAACCAACTGTAGTGCGCCACCACCTATCAGCTGTTTTGGCAGGGAGCCAGCAGATGAGCAGCATGTGGTTGTAGTTTGTAACCCAGCTCCCACGGCAGGTAAAAGTGGTCCGTTTCCAGGGCAGAGCAGGTTTTTACTCCTCCCTGAGCAAGAAGCTGATCTGGCTGTCCTGGAGGAGCTAGATCAGCAGCTCCTCTCTCCCCCTGGGCTGTGGGAAGTGTAACTTCCCCATTGTGTGGACTGCTGCTCCCAGGCTGGGAGCAGGAGAGCTGTCTGGATTGCTCTGTCCTCCCCGCCCCTTCATACACAGAGGGAGTCTTTAATGAGTTTCTCAAATGCCCCCTCAGGCTGCGCGGCTGAGAGTCTGTGCGAGTTAGAAATCCATTCCCCCTCTCCCCCGTAGCAGCAGTGATAGCAGCCCCTGGGCCAGAGGTGCACTCAAAGCACTTCATGTGGAATAGTTCCCACCCAGCTGATAGGATGAGACCCAGGAGAGTGCAATTTCTGGCTAGCCTTGGCCGAGAAAAGGGACCTGGTGAGTGCTGACCTCAAGTCTCTCCCACAAAGCTGATCGGTTTTATTTTCAGTGTCATAGTCAGTGCTTCCCTGAGACATTTCAGTTGCTCTTGCTTGAAATCATAGGAAGTATTATTGTGCATACCTCTGCTTCTCAATCTTTTTTCTTGAAATAGTCAATGGATCTTAGGGGCTATTTTTTTTTAATTAACAAACCTCCCAGAGTGCTCTTAATTCTACCTGTTTTTTACAGCCTTAGAACTGTAGTAACTTTAGTTACTTAGTACTTTAGTAACTTCCTTAACATTTGAGTATGCCCTTGAAAATGACATTGTTTAGAGGACAAATTTTCTTTACATTGTGTCATATTGTATTTTCATTAAGCCACAGTTAATTGTCCAGTTCAGTCACCGTAGATACATACTCAGGATTTCTTATTACAGTGTAAAACTGAACTGTTTCCAGAGCTAAAACAGGCTTTTAGATCAGTCATTTGTAAATGCAAGTTCAATTTTTAAATGTGTTTTTATGTTTTGAATCTTTATACCTTTAATATCTTGAACTGGAGTGTGTTTTCATTTGTGCTGGAGAAATATCAAATGCATTGTATAAATAGATTACAATGTTTTTAAAAAGAAAAAGAGTACTTGTGGCACCTTAGAGACTAACAAATTTATTTGAGCATTAGCTTTCATGAGCTACAGCTCACTTCATCGGATGCATTCGGTATGCATCCGATGAAGTGAGCTGTAGCTCACGAAAGCTTATGCTCAAATAAATTTGTTAGTCTCTAAGGTGCCACAAGTACTCCTTTTCTTTTTGCGAATACAGACTAACACGGCTGCTACTCTGAAACCTGTCATAATGTTTTTAAGACTTTATTTCTAATTGCTGAGTAACTTAATAGGAAAAGAAAGCACACTGCCATTGGAAAAAGATAACATTTGTATCTACTGGAAATACACCCACAGGCACCTTAGAGCTGATAGGAAATAAACAACAGGAAGTATTTCTTCCCACAATACATAGTCAACCTGTGGAACTCATTGCCAGGGGATGCTTTGAATGTCAAAACCTTGATACCTCCATTGCCCCCATCATCACACGGGCATGAATGGATTTAGCCTAAGAGGCAGGGAAGCATTAGCCTCATTTGGAAGGGGGGGATCTAGGGCACCGAGAGATGATGTGACTTTCCTGAGACTAAGTAGAGAGTCTGTGGCAGAGCAGAGAATCAAACTCAAAACACCTGAGCCCCAGGCCTGTGCTTTAACCAGTAGGCAACCTTTCCTACCCTGAGGAGGGAAACCACCTTTGTCACTTTGAGTGAGTGGGTGGAGTCAGGTGGTAGACCGGCCACCAGGAGCAGGAAGCAGGGAGAGGCAGAGTGGGGACAGGGCCTTGGGCAGAGTAGGGGTGGAGCCTCAGGAAGGGGCAGGGCCAGGTGGGGCACCCACTGGCAAAATCAAAAGTCAGCACCTAGGTTCCAAGTGCAGTAATGTGGCCAAAAGAGATAATGGGATCCTTAGATGCATAAACATGGGAGTCTTGAGTAGGAATAGGGAGGTTACATTTGGCACTGGTGTCACCAGAACTAGAATATTATGTCCAGTTCTGGTGTCCATAATTCAAGGAGGATGTTGAAAAATTGGGGAGTGTATAGAAAAGAGCCATGAAAATTATTAAACTATTGGAAAACATGCTTTATAACAGGGGTGGCCAAACTTACTGACCCTCCAAGCTGTATATGATAATCTTCAGAAGATCAAGAGCCAGGGTGCATCTCCATGATCAGCTGCGCTAGCGAGCTCTTCACACTGATCAAACAGTAAATGAACATTCAAAAGTTCCTGGGGCTTAACAGGGGAGTGGCTGTTTCTTGTGTACCTGGCTGACATGCAGTAGAGTTTAAAGTGCTCTCCAGAGCTATCACAGTGGAGCACTGTGGGACACCTTCTGGAGGCCAATTCATTCGAATTCCACAAAGCAGTGTCTACACTATCCCCATGTCAACCCATGGATGTCGAACCAAGCGCTACGCCTCTTGCAGAGGTGGAGTACAGAAGTTGACTTTACAGGCCACTTAGCTTGGAAGGGACTCAGTAGTGTGTAGACACAGACATTATTAGATTGACTTAACGTGGCTTGTGTCGACCTAAGTTTGTAGTGCTGACCTGGCCTTAGATTCTCATATTTTCCTTGGTTGAAAAATGCACCAACCTCCTGCACGTCACAGGAGTTTTGTGTCCCCTCTCCCTCCCTCTACCAAAAAAGTGCTTGACTTTACTGAACTTGAATTTTAAAAAAATGAATAACTTTTGGTAAATAAAAACATTTAATCTGGCTCTATTATAGAGTCTGTGACTAGTCCTCTGAAGGACCACTGTGGTATTTCTACAGGGTTTTTTTTAAGGAATATACTTTAGGAACAAGTCCAGTGGGATAATTGAGTTAATCCAATTACTGCTATACTGTAAGATTACTGTGTATTTTCTATAGAACATTCTGACTAGAGGCCAAGTTTCACTAAGGGCAAGTCTACACCACAAAATTAAGTCGACCTAAGCTACAGTGATGTATAGCCACCACAATAATTGAATCAGTTTTACACATCCACACGTGCATCAGCTCATGTCACTTAGTTGTGTGAGCTTACATTCCTGACATACATTATTTCTTTTGACTATTTACATAGTACGATTTTCAATGTATTTGGGAACAAATGCTGACATTTTACCATTAATTGTACTAACTCTAACAAAGTAATCATTAATTTAATGCATTTGCTAATTACTTTTCAAAAGGTTAAATGTCTTCTATTCTCTTCCTTCTTGAAGAAGAGCACACACTCAGAGTTCTTTTGTTATCATAGAAGCCTATTAATATCCTTTATGTACCTGGAATGGAATTGCTATTCAAACTACAGTAGAACCTCAGAGTTAGGAATGGAGGTTGTTCATAATTCTGAAACGTTCGTAACGCTGAACAAACATTATGGTTGTTCTTTCAAAAGTTTACAACTGAACTTTACTGTGCAGAAGAAGAATGCTGCTTTTAACCATCTTAATTTAAATGAAACAAGCTTAGAAACAGTTTCCTTACCTTGTAAAATGTTTTTTTTAAAAACTTCCCTTTATTTTTTTCAGTAGTTTACGTTTAACACAGTACTGTACTGTTTTTTTGTGCAGGTTGGTTTTTTTTGTTTTTGGGGGTTTTTTGGTCTCTGCTGCTGCCAGATGGCATACTTTCAGTTCCAAATGAAGCGTGTGGTTAACTGTCAGTTCGTAACTCTGGTGTTTGGTGTTTGTAACTCTGAGGTTCTACTGTATTTCCATACTTCTCCATATACTGTTTGAACCATGCATATACTACTTTTCTCTGTCCTGAATTTATGATGCACTATACTGTTAGCTATGAATGATGCAGTTATTCTTGTATTAACTTTGCTTAATACTTTGCCAAAAGTTGAGGGTGTTACAGGTTTTTAAGCAATCGATTTTTCCTATATGACCCCTTTTAAAGGACTGGATGAAATGCCAGTTACCTTGATCAGTCTAGTTATACACTCTACATGTCTGTCTGTTTTTTGGGTAGTAAATAGAAATGATTTTTGATTAAAACACTCATCTTCAAGTAGTTTTCCATTCTCTTGGAGATCTGGTCCCTTGTTCATTATCTGTTACAATTACTTTTGCAGATACTCAGATCATTGCCCCTTGATCCATGCACAAAGTGGACCCTCTGTATATGAGTAGTCCCTCTTCCATAAAGAAGGGCAGCTCAGCTGCTTCTGAGCCTGGTTTTCCCCCCTCCCATTCTCAATGTGGTACAGTACCTGTGTTGAGGGAAGAAGTGGAGACAGGGTAGGATGGAGGAAGAATGGACAGGCTCAGGAATGGGAAGGGAGGAATGTACATCACTCCCCTTTGGGCACTTTGAAATTATTCAGAAAAGATAATACAACTGAGGGCCACCTATTCATCCCTCATGTGAATTTTTCCATGAAAAGCACTGGTCTGGGCCAAGGACAATTGTGAAGAAGTTCATTACTTCTTTGTAAAAGTAATCAATATAGGTATTGGACAATGCCCAGCCTGTAAAATAGTTGGCTAGGCCTCAAGTAGATACAGAAATATTGCACTGTCCAGTGGCATGCTGATGAGAGTAGTGTTAAGTGACCTGTGAACTCACTCGTGGGTGTTACAAAATCCAGCTCAATGTATATGTGGGGCTTCTAAGGGACAGAAATGAGAAGACTCGGGCTGAAGTACCGTATGTATTCTGATGATACTTGGCTCTGTGTGACCATTTCACTGTTTTCCTAAAGTTTGCCTGATACTGGAGCTTGGATTAAAAACTCAGTCTAGATAAGACTGAAGTGGTCCTGGTAGATAGAGGAGACAGTGAAAAACTTGAGGAGATAGTGGAAGGGATATCTGCTCCTTCTGTTGAGAGAATATGCCATCTTTTGTGACTTGGATTTGCACTTTAGGTGTCTTGCAAAAAGAATATTTGCTATTTGGTTCTCCAGAAGTAGCAAAAATGGCTAAGACTGCTCTTTTTCATCTGTATCTGCCAGATACACTGCATATCTTCCTACTGGCTGTAGCAGCATTTTACCCTGTGCATAATAGAATTCTCTACCTAGTAGACAGCATAATTCATTCATTAAGAGTTGGATGAGTATGTCACATCTCTAGAAAATGAACCAAGCTGGCCACCCATCAGCCTGGCTCTCTTTAAGGAGAAAAGAAGAGAAGGTGAAGCCATGACTTTGAAAACCAAAAGGAAAATATGAAGTAGAGATTGTAATGCACCAATTTGAAGAAAATGCTCATTGCTGATAGTAAAAGGAAGAAAGTTATTTTTTTTAATGAGAGTCTATAGAAAATATTGAAATTTAGTCCCTGCATCTCAAATAAATAGAAAGATCGCATTTCAAACAGGAAACTAAAAAACGGAGTTATTTTCTATACATTTCATTATCTTAATAATATCACATTAGACTTGGGGGGGTTATCCTGGATCTGTTGAAGTTCATAGCAAACTCTTATTCACTTCAGTGGGATCATAAAGTGACTTTATTTACAAAATCAAAAGCCAGGACAGTTTTGTGACATTTTCTTTTTTTTTTTCGGTTTGTGAAATAGTCATAGAAGAGATAAAAATAGGCTGCTTTTTTTTAAGTGTGTGTGCTTTCACTACTACCACTTCTGACTCACTAGTGACACATGCATGTTCCTCATAGTGAAGGTGTTTCCCCCGCAGTAACTTAGTGTTTTGAATGTGTATATTACAATGAGACGTTATTGGTGTCACTGCTTCACTCTGAGCAAAAGGAGATCTTTACATTGCCATTATTGTAAAGGGGCCTTGTACAAATGAGAATCAGGCCCATAGTCCATTTATGGGAGCATGTCTGAGCCTTTGTATCATGCATCCATGAAAACTGCAAATACATATCAGTAACGCGTAGAGAGATTGACCCACAAAAATCCTTTGAAGTCAAAGGGTGTCACTCAGCTTAGACCAGACACAACAGTTGGTTGTGCAAAAGAACAAGCTTTCTTACACGATCGTTGCCTACTCAGACTTCTCTGCTGAACCTGGCAAGGTATAATGCAGATTCAAAACCAAAAATTAAATGAGACAAGTCAGATATCTTTAGTTCAAGAACTTTCTGTTGTTTACCTGGCACCCTGCCTACTCTTTGAGCTTGGCTGTGCCCCTTAGATCTGCCATGAAAAGCTTGATGTGAAAGTTCAAACTCGTATCTCTCTGTACTGGTAGGAAACTCAAATCCCAGAATCCAAGAGAACTGCTGAAACAAAATAAAATGGAGGGAGAGAAAAACTGCTGAGTGTCAATGAGTGGACAAATAAGCTGGGCTGGACTAGTCTTATTAGTGAGAGGGAGAGCAGAAAAGGAAAAGCTAAAAGGAAATGTTAGGAATTTACATTCAGCAACAGTGCTGTTTTCAGAAGCATAAAAGAGCTAGACAGTCACCTAAGGAAATTAGATGAATCCTCTTTATGTGGAAAGTAATTAGTATGGAACCCATTAGAACAGGCAACAGGCTGCAACCACTGTGGGAAATCCCAAACAGTGGTAAACTGGCAAAGTCAGTGGAACTCTGCTGGTTTACTTTATCTGAGAATGTGGCCCTCGGAGCATTCTGGTATGCTCTGATGACTACTTATTGCTCTAGTCATAACATTCTCAGTGCTATCTTGTGCTTCTCCATCTGTTTGTTGTATCCACCTATGTGTCTCTTCATATGTGCACTGTTAGTTCTTTGGGGCAGGGACTGTCTTTTCATTATGTGTGCACAGCACCTACCATAATGGGAGCTTGATCCCTGATTGTGGTGGGGGAGAGGGTTGAGGTACTACATACAAATAATAATCAGAGGAGATTCCAGCAAAAGTCACTCTCCTGTCTAACCTTAATTGATACACAGTTAGTTTAGGCAATTACAGTACTTTCGGTGCCAGGCCAAAACTTTGTATAGATAAGCACCTTTTTTACAAGGTCCAGTCAGCTTTTAGAGAGAATTATACTGCACAGTTCACTTCTAGAGCCAGGATTTCATCTGCAGTTTCTCTGGCTATAATCTGCAAATACGTCTCAAATTTTCCCTAGCCATTTGCCACTGTTTGCAGGGCTGTGCATGTAAAGTATGTATGAAAGTTGATAAGGCGTGAGCCCGGAAAAATATAAAGAACTTTCTTGTGGTGTGTTTAGTGATATTATGATATTTAAAAACAGAATAAACTATCATAATATTGTAACACATGTATTGACACTTATATATATCTTAGTTGCCTCTATACTTCACATCATGACCACTTGGAACATCTTGATGCTAGCAGGGATAGAATTCAGAGCCTCCTTTTCAAAAAGCAAAGACCCTCTACTATTTGATCAGGTGGAGAATTGTCTTTAACACTTGGCAACATAGGATCTATGGCACAGAGCTGTTCTTGTATGCAGTACAGGACAGTGGCGCATGCACACGCAGTAGCCAGTTCATTACAATTTTCTTAAAATAACCAGACTTTGTTTTCCACTTAAACAAAATTGCCAACATTTGAAAATCAAAAGCATGAAAAATCAATCATCAGCAAGGCCTCTACCATCCTCCACTTCTGTGCACATAAAATTGCATGATCATATATTTGTTCACACACTTGACAAATTCTAATACCTGACATTTCCAGAATTTCTTCTGGGGGTTTCTGGACAGCACACATTGGCATGACTCTCATCACCTTGAGAGAGGGTGCAGAATGGTTCCTTTGCTGTGCCATCCAATAAGGTGGAGATTGGGTCATGACCCTGGACCCAGCACCAAGCCCCAAGAACCTCATCTCCCACTTCTTAGGGCACCACATGGAGCAGGAGTCCCTGCCTCCTGAAGACAGATGGGTTAGGCTCCTGCTGTCCAGAAGTCTATCTCCCCTCCCCTCTGAGATAACAACCTTCTCCTGCTGCTAGCTCATGTAATTAGTCCTGGTTTAAACACATTTTTGTACCCATATAAACAATTTCAGTTAAGTGAGGAATTTTTTTAAATGTATTTATACTATTTAGTAATAAGTACAACCTTTGATGTGGATACACTTATACTAGTAGAAAGGTGCCTTTATACTGGTATCACTTATTCCCCTTCCCATACAGGAATAAGTTACACTGGTATAAATCAGCACATTCATACCTTTGCCCTGAGCCCACAGTAGAGAAGTTGTGCCATTTTAACTTACCAGCATAGTCAAAGCAGCACAACTTTTCTGTGCAGAGAATGCATTTAGTCCTGTACTTCAGGTGGTAGCAGTCTGTGTTGCAGTGCCAGAGATTCAGATTTCAAATTTTGATGATTATTCATGATGGGGAGGTTGTTACAGTTGCACATAGTGGCATTTTAATTTAAACTTCTCTCCTTTAAAAAAAAACAACTTAGGAAATTACATACAAAAACCCTCTAAGATCTTTGACCAGGGACCAGCTTTTTTGTTATGTGTTTGTGCAGCACCTAGCACAATGGGCTCTTAGTCCATGACTGAAGCTCCATATGTGTTATTTCAGTATGAATAAAAATGATATGTTAAAGTTATTTTGTTTGCAAAGTCAAGCAGTTTAAGTCAGGAAATATAAGACTTATAGTTCCCATGAAACCTTAATTTTACCCCTTGAATAACTGCATTATGATACAGGTTTTAATCCACAAATCCCTGTATCTTACAGTGCGTTGATTGGATGCACAAGGGGGTCAATTAAAGTTGCACAGGCAACCGTAAATCTGGTATTTCCTAATTTATGAGCCCTTGACTTGATGTGCTTGATGGAGCTTTGTAGAGTTAAAGCTCAGTGGCCCCTTAGTTAAACTTCTGCAACCAAACTGAAGATATGGTTGCAATGAATTCTCTGTTGATGATGGAGTGTATCCACTCTTGTTAGCTAAATCAGGCCAGACATTGTTTCTATCTCTGAAACTTCAGAGGAGCAATTTTATTTTTTGCCTCTGGAATAAACCAGATTGCACTGCGTGTCAGGTATTTTCAATACATTTTTCCAGTGGAGGATACTTTTGTTCATAGTCTTTCACTTCCTTCCCACATTTCAAATTACACAAATTGGACAAGTTGTTGTACTATCAATATACTATGTATAGTTTTCAGAAACAAGGTGTAAATCTTGCCAGTAATAAGTGCTGATTAATGTGTTTCTTTACCACATTGATGGCTCCTTCCTTGGTTATAAGACAGTGTCTTGTTTATTTTATTAGTTTTTAACAGGCAAACAAATGAAAAGTTTCCCCATCCCTTCACTCATCCCCACACAGTCCTGAAATAAAGGTTTAAGCACCAGCTAAGGTAAAAGGATTTTGTGAGCGCACCTTGTTGAAATACTGGCAGTACATCAATGCTGTCCTCTGATATAAGACTCTTATACTCACACGATGACTTTCATGCAGCTGCATCCTAAATACTTCTGTTAATTGATTTTTAAGAACTATAGGCCATATCATCCTCCTTCCCATTTACACAAGTGCAAGCAGAATCAGGCTGGTTTACATGGAAGGAAGGCAGTAGTGTCGAAATGTCATCAATTCCCCACTCTCCTTCCACCAAATCAGTACGTGCCTCTCCATGCATACACCACCGGGTTGGAGCTCTGGCTTTGGGATGAGGGGGAGTGGCCAGCCGGCAGGCTGATTAAGTCAGTTGTCAGCGCACTATGCAACATCATTCCCCCAGACATTCCAAAGAACTTAAATTGAACATTCCAGCTGGAACTTAATACTGAATTTTCCTGTATTAAGTCCTCCTCTTTTGGAGGAAAGGGGTAAATGCAGGCTGGAAGCCCGTGATAGTATGGTTATTTAAAAACCTGGCTATCACATGATAGGGTGCCCTAGACAGCAGTTGACAGGGACTGATCCTTTTTCTACAACGATGCCCTAAGATCCATGGGATTTTTCTCACAAAACCTGAGACAACTGCATATTTATGTAGACCTGTAAACACCTCCCCGCTGTGGGGTTGATGTCTTGAGAACTCTATGCAGTTCACCCCCACAGAGTTTCTCAAGTAACTTCTCCCACTCCTTCATCCCCCCCACCCACTGCAAGATTTCCCATAGAAAGGGACAATTTAACCATGTTGTTCATGACTGAATTACAGGCAACTAAGCCACATTAACTGGGGCCTAATATGTGAAAACCAGGCCATTGGCACTCTTCCAAATGTTTGCTAATTCTCTTCCTGAGAATTCTAGTCACCTCAGTTGACCTGCTCTTGCAATGTACTGTATGTGCTTTTGGCCTTGAGCCATATACCTAGGAACCATTTCTCATGCCACAGAAGATATTAGTTAACTAGATATTTTCATACCCTGAATAACATGCTAGTAAAGCTAAACTGAGGGGCCTAATGGTGCAAACCTTATTCGTGGGAGTAGCCCCACCGACTTCAGTGGACCTCCTGGTGTGAGTGAGTACTTTCCAAAATGAGTAAGGGTTGCACAATCAGACCATGAACTTAATACTTTTTAAAATAGTGTAGAGCAATTGCAACTCTGGGTGCTGGGATGGGCACCAGAAATAAAAGGAAGGAGCTTGTCTTTCCTGTGTTTTCAATTACCCCCCTATGGGCCCCAGGCAATGTGAGGGAGGAATGTGAGGACCCAAGGGGGTAGGTTGACTAGATTGGGACAAGGAGCCTGGGAGGGGATGTGGTGGACACGTGAACGGGACTGGAAGCTGGGGGGGTAGAGAGATAAATGGGAGTTGGGAGGAAGGGGGAGACAAGGGACTGGGAACCAATGAGATGGGGGGAAGAATGTGGAGAGGGGAAGAGAGACAGATCAGATGAGGAGCAGGGGCTGAAATTAGGATTTGTTGCGCAAGAAGAGTGGGGACAAAGAGCTGGGGGTGGAGGGAACTGGAATGGCTGGGAAAGGAAAGTCTGACTGAGAGCAGGGAAGATAAGGCAGAAGGGATCAACAATTGCAAGGAACGAGCAGAGAAGTTTGTGCACACTAGAGAACACTATCTCCTCTGAAATCTCTGCTCCATCCTTCTGCCAGAACCTACTTTTTCATTTCACAAGACTTCCCCTTTTCAAGCCTTTTGGTTTATTTTATCTGTAATCAAAACACTCAACCACCCTCTAATCACAACAGGGGTTGTTGTATTTTGAAAAATCACTGTGTTTGGGTGCTTAATAGTACTTGGCTTTGTGCCTTGTGTCTAATAACATACCCAGGCAAGCTTCCCTGCTTCGTTAAAAGATTTAAAGATGAATGATAAAGGGCATTCTGCACAGACATCATAAAACCTTAAATTAAATTATAAGGCTGGAAAAAAGCCACTTGGGTCATCCAGTCTGAACCTCTTTAAAGTCCAGGAAAATGTACATTAGAAAGGTGTTAAGGAAATAGTTCTCCTACATAATCATTGCCAGCTCAGCTCTCCACTGAAGCTCTCAGAACAAATTTGAATTTTTACATACAAGCTATATCATTGCCAGGAATAATTGATCTAAGATCATGTTTTCAAAAATGCTCAGTATTGGCCAAATTATTTTCCCACTGACACCAAATGGGAGTTTTGTTAGACCAACACCTATGGAAATCCTACCCCAATCTCTTTTTAACTATCTACAGTACTCCCAATTCAGCCATTGCTCTTAGTAGTCTGTTCCACTGCCCAATTGCTCTGCTTATGTGAAAACCTTTTCCTAATTCTTCAACTAAATTATCCTTCCTTAACTTCATACTATTGTATTTACTCCATTACTCTTCTGAGAATCTGAATAATACCCTTCTTTGGTCACTTCTGTCACATTTGAGTAAGTATAGAACAATCAACTGTTTTACCAATAAAATAAAAACCAGCAGGATCTTATTAAAGGGGAAAATGCAAAATGCCACATTTACTGTGAATACAGATAGAATCATAGTAAGCAGCTAGTTATAGCTATAACATTCCATTCAATTTCATAATTATTCACATATTCATTCATACACACACAGGTTCTGCAAGGTTGTTATCATAGTTTCCAGCCTTAGAGTTGCTCATGCCAAGCCACTGGCCAGTTGGCCTGGACATGAGGCGGGAGCAGGGCCTTGTCAGATGCTCATCTGATGCTCCTGGAAGTTGGTTTGCAGAATCAGACCCCAAAGTTCTCACTTTCTAGAGTCCAGTTTTATAGGAATTTCTTCCTATGCCAGTCTATGGGAATTGCTTCATCATGCTGTTGCTGAATCAATCAGCAGATGGCACATTCCTGATGGCTCTGTGCTGCCAGATGTTATCTTGTTCTTTGGTTCTCCCATCCTTGAGGCTGTTGGGTGGATTCCAGTCTGCCCTCCGAGGATCCTCTGGTTATTTCCACTTGATGCCTTCTTCAGCCAATGCACACTGGATTCTTAGACTGGCACCTCCCTGATCATTCAGTTATTATCCACACCAAGCATCCATCCACATACATCCTCTATCTCTATTTTAATCACAATTGTTAACAAAGCGAGATGAATACAACAAAAGGGCAGGAGTCTCTGGGTGCTGTTTCTGTTGTTACACTATGTTAAACTATGGGGAATCAAACTCATTTGTGATTTTAATACAGAACTTCTTTAATATGATCCAACACAACCACTATGATGTGTCACAAAAGGATGAGCAATCAAAGTTTCTCAAAGGAACAAGAGCTTCTGCTTGACAAATAAAGGGGAAAAATCAAGTGGAGTGTCATAGATATATTTACTAAATGGACTCTTTAGTCCATTTGAAGAGGTGAAGAGCCCATCTTACATCTTATGGTGGATTTGACTCAAAGGTGTATAATCGACTGTAAGTGTACTTTACTGAATCCTTTACTTTACTGGTCATGTCTGCAAACACTGAAGAACTCACAGGAGGAAGTAAAACAGGACATCCTCGCCAGGATGTGCACCAACTACAGATGTCATATGCTTTGTCTCCAAGAGACATACAGAGGGCCAAATAACAATAGGTCATGGATTCCTGGGATGAGATTAGCCATAGCATTATCTTCATGAAACCAGAGCTCACTGTCAACACAACATCTATGACAGAGTAAAATGACATTTTACTGATCTGGACCATCAATATGGACAACATCTCCATAACATCCATTTACAAGCCCCCAGGGGAGAGGTTTGCCTTTATGAGCCCAGGAAACATAGACCATGGCAAAGCATACATGATCATTGGTGACTTTAATAGCCACTGTGTCACATGGCGTTATAGCGAAAACTATGGGAATGGCGACTTGGTTGAGATGTGAGCCGAGGCATATCACCTAAGCCTGATCTATGGCTCAAAATTACCCAGGTCCTTTAACAGCTCCAAATGGAGGGGAAGCTATAATCCAGACCACACCTTTGTTGACAGCAACATAGAAATTATGTGCAAAAGAGAAGATGAAAAGCAACAGAATGGGAAAGAATTAATCAAAGGAATAGACGTGATCCACACTAATAAGAAAGCCTGGTTGACCTTTCACAAGCTGAATAATGATCCAAAAAAAGTAGAGCAACACCACAATATCATAGCTAAATCAGGTGCACACTGGTTTCTGCTCAACAGGAAAGCTCTGAACAAGCAGCCTACAATATTAATTAGATGACAAACTCGTTTGGAAGAAAATAATTTCAGTGCGCTGTTAGAGAGTTTATTCCTTCACTCTTCCACTTCCTGGTCCTTCTCGCAGCAAGAGAGCAGCAATACCCGAAGTCCGAAGGTGCAAACAATTCGACGTTTATTGGGGTGAACTTCCAGCAAGCTTAAATCCAAGTTCCTTTTTCCTTATTTTCGAATCCCAATTTACTTCCTGTTTGCCGCTAATTTATATAGTAATATTCTTAGCTATACCTTAACCAATCATTCTACTGAAATTTACCTAATCAATCCTAACATATTGTAACATGATTAGCTAACCAATTATATCCCACCACCTTAATTAGTTTACACCCAGCAAAATTAATTATACAGCAGACAGAAACAATCACAGAACCAGACAGAGACCATGAAAATAAACAATAGCAAAGTGGGAACTATAATGACAAAACAATACAGAAATGAGGATTTCACAATTACATCTATAAAGACATAAGGATTTCATAGAATCATAGAATCATAGAATATCAGGGTTGGAAGGGACCCCAGAAGGTCATCTAGTCCAACCCCCTGCTCAAAGCAGGACCAAGTCCCAGTTAAATCATCCCAGCCAGGGCTTTGTCAAGCCTGACCTTAAAAACCTCTAAGGAAGGAGATTCTACCACCTCCCTAGGTAACGCATTCCAGTGTTTCACCACCCTCTTAGTGAAAAAGTTTTTCCTAATATCCAATCTAAACCTCCCCCATTGCAACTTGAGACCATTACTCCTCGTTCTGTCATCTGCTACCATTGAGAACAGTCTAGAGCCATCCTCTTTGAAACCCCCTTTCAGGTAGTTGAAAGCAGCTATCAAATCCCCCCTCATTCTTCTCTTCTGCAGACTAAACAATCCCAGCTCCCTCAGCCTCTCCTCATAAGTCATGTGCTCTAGACCCCTAATCATTTTTGTTGCCCTTCGTTGTACTCTTTCCAATTTATCCACATCCTTCCTGTAGTGTGGGGCCCAAAACTGGACACAGTACTCCAGATGAGGCCTCACCAGTGTCGAATAGAGGGGAACGATCACGTCCCTCGATCTGCTCGCTATGCCCCTACTTATACAACCCAAAATGCCATTGGCCTTCTTGGCAACAAGGGCACACTGCTGACTCATATCCAGCTTCTCGTCCACTGTCACCCCTAGGTCCTTTTCCGCAGAACTGCTGCCGAGCCATTCGGTCCCTAGTCTGTAGCGGTGCATTGGATTCTTCCATCCTAAGTGCAGGACCCTGCATTTATCCTTATTGAACCTCATTAGATTTCTTTTGGCCCAATCCTCCAATTTGTCTAGGTCCTTCTGTATCCTATCCCTCCCCTCCAGCGTATCTACCACTCCTCCCAGTTTAGTATCATCCGCAAATTTGCTGAGAGTGCAATCCACACCATCCTCCAGATCATTTATGAAGATATTGAACAAAACGGGCCCCAGGACCGACCCCTGGGGCACTCCACTTGACACCGGCTGCCAACTAGACATGGAGCCATTGATCACTACCCGTTGAGCCCGACAATCTAGCCAGCTTTCTACCCACCTTATAGTGCATTCATCCAGCCCATACTTCCTTAACTTGCTGACAAGAATGCTGTGGGAGACCGTGTCAAAAGCTTTGCTAAAGTCAAGAAACAATACATCCACTGCTTTCCCTTCATCCACAGAACCAGTAATCTCATCATAAAAGGCGATTAGATTAGTCAGGCATGACCTTCCCTTGGTGAATCCATGCTGACTGTTCCTGATCACTTTCCTCTCCTCTAAGTGCTTCAGGATTGATTCTTTGAGGACCTGCTCCATGATTTTTCCAGGGACTGAGATTTCCCAGCTGTGTCTATTGATAAGTGAGTTCTTACCAGACAGAAAACTATCAGCCTAAATTTTCTTTTACATCTTCTAGGCTCTTCCCTTTCTCTGGAGGTGATGGATCAGATCACCTTCCTAAGAGCCCCATATTGACTAGTTTGGGATGTGACCGTACGCTTCCCAGTTTATGGCTGTTTCTGCTGCTTAGCCAAAGGCATTGGCCTAAGAACAGGGCCTTAGACTGTCACAGTGAGAGAAGGCACTTACACAGATTCTTTCTTGTATACCTCTATTACTAGTTAAATAAAAAAAAAACCTAAATTCTTAAAGTATAGGCCTTTACAGGCAGGCCTGCATATCTATATCCTAACATGCTCCATATACAATAGATGAATTAATTAATGCCAGAATAAGTCACTTAAACAGCAAAGCAGCTGGACTCAACAACATACTTATGAAGCAGATTAAGAACTTTGGTCCTGCAACCAAATTAGGGTATTATGCCTTTAAACAATTGGTCATCAACCCTTAGATTACCTAAATTATGGCAATGACCCCCTGTAATCGCTCTATTAAAGGCAGGGAAAGATGCCTCTGACCCAAAGAACTTCAGGTCAATATCTCTTCTATGCCACCTTTATAAACTCTATGAATGTCTTATTCTCAATCACCTCTCACCTCATATCAAACAGCATCTAGTACCAGAACGAGCCAGATTTAGACGAGGAAAGTCCTGTATGGCCAAATACTAAATATCATCCAGCATACAGAAGACGGAGTCAAGAGAGGGATGTGTGATACCTTCTGGGATGCCACCTGATATTATTGGGGTCCCACTGAGCCCGCTAGTTCCACCAGCCTGGGCTCCCTCACCCTGTCCTTCTGCGCGCGCACACACACACACATACATAGAGGTAGGGACACACCCAGCTGTAGAATCACACAGAGTCTGCAATCAGCTCTGTGTGGAAAGACTCAGCTCAGGGAATTGCCCAGCACTCTGATGCACACACCTTCTGGAGTGTAAACCCAAAATTTTATATTGTCTTGTACTGTGTAGAGATCTACACAGCATAGAAATGAAATTTGTTCCCTTCCTCAATATGGAGGAAGACGTGCAGTTTTTAGTCTCTCTCCCCCACCCTAGTTATGAATTGCACAAACTGGTTATAGAATAAACAAAAAATGAGTTTATTAACTACAAAAGGTAGATTGTAAGCGATTATAAGGGATAGCAAACAGAATAAAGCAGATCACTGAGCAAATAAAACAAAACATGTAAACTAAGCTTATTACATGAAAGAAATTGGCTACAAATCGTAATTTCTCACCCTAGATGTTCTATGCAGGTTGCAGAGTTTCTTTAAGGTAAACTGCACTGCTTGCAGCTTAAATCTCCACGTAAACCCTTCACAGGCTGACCTTTCTCACCTGGGCTCAGCCCCTTCCTCCCTCTCCCCCATCTTAGTTTCTTTGTTTCTTCAGGTGTTTTCAGCAGTCTTCCTTCTTGGGTGGGGAGGCAGTGGAAAAGAGCCAAGATTAACTCACCCCCCGCCTTAAATAGGATTTACATATGGCGGGAATCCTTTGTTTCCTAGTTTGGCCCCCATCCCCTTCCAGTGGAAAAATACTAGAAGTCCAAAATGATGTCCATTAGCAGGTGACATGATCACCTGACCCTGCAGTGTTAAAGCAGCATCCCAGGAAACTTCTCAGGAAGGTAGGAGATTAACATCTTCAAAGTCCTATTGTCCCTCCTAATGGCCCATCCAGGCTGTTTGCATACTGTCTGGTGGGCATTCCCTGGGTGAAAACACAATTGTAATTATTACATAGTCAATATTTCTAACTTCAGATACAGAAATGACACATGCATACACATTGGATAATCACATTCAGTAAATCATAACCTTTCCAATGATACCTTGCATGACCCATCTTGCATAATACATACCTTAGTTATGCCATATTCATATCATAAGCATATCTCTATGAAGAATATGGGGTGTAGGATCACAGGATGATAACAGCAGCATACAATACAATACAGTCAGCCATCAAAACTTGTTTGGCAAAGTCTATGATATGATGCATGACTACCATCTAGTGCAGCTCATCCAATCACTTTGGAGACCAGACATTTTTACATAAAACTGTGCAAGAAACAGCTGCTGGAGACAACAATGAAATAGCCTCCCACAGGCCAGTGTGCTAGCACCAACCCTCTTCAACATGTATACCAATGACTAGCCCATACAGAGCAATATGAGGAGCTTCATAGACACCAATGATCTAAGCATCACGTCACAGGAGGACTTTACCTCTATTGAGAACAGATTGTGAGCAACCTCTCAACTTATTACAATAAGAACCAGCTTCACGCCAACCCAACCAAGACACAGGTGACTGCTTTTCACCTATGCCATTGAGACACCAAGCAGAAACTACATCACCTGGGTTGGAAACCCACTGGCTAATCACCCAAATACTGTCTACCTGGGAGTGACATTGGTCTGAACACTTTCCTTCAAAGCACATGTAGAGGAGACAAAAGGAAAAGTTTGTGCTTGCAACAACATCTTCCAAAAGTTGGTCACCTCCAAGTGGGGAATCAATCCAGCCACTCTGCAAACCACTGCTATTGCTGTGTGCTACTCCATAGCAGAGTATGCACATCCAGTGTGGGAATGATCTGTCCATGCCAAGAAACTAGACCCAGTTCTAAATGACAGCTGTCATATAATAACAGGATGTCTAAAGCCAAGACCAAAGGTAGCCTGTAATTACTGGCTGGTATTGAACCATTTGATATCAAGAGGAAGGTAGCAAGTCAGAGAGAAAAATCACAGCAGATGGAAGATCCAAAGCATTCCTTATAGTCACACAGGAGTAACCAAACACCTTAAATCACTAAAGAGTTTTATCACCATTGTTGTGCCTTTGGATACGAAAGTTGGCAAGGCACTACTGAGGCTTTGGAATGAAAGACTATGTGCAGTTGGATGCACTGAAATAGATCTGGAACCCCAGGAGGATCTTTCCAGAGGGGTCAATACAAACTAGTCAACGTGGCGATGTCTGAACCACCTGCACACGCAAACTGGCAGATCAAAGACTATCATGATCAAATGGGGCGACTCTAATAACATGAATACATGTGAGTGCAGTGAGGTGCAGACCATGGAGCACCTTCTCATTTGCCGAGACCTGTACAAAGGAGGACCTGGCTGCAGTGACGGAAAGACTCATCGCTTGTGCACAGTTCTGCAAAAAAATCTAGTTTATGACAAGGACACAAGAAGAAGAACTGAATCTTTGGTTGTTTCTGGGTGTTGAGACAGCAGTGGTAGCCAAGATTGTTTTTATCATCTATATTTGTTGAGGGGATTCAGGGCTTTTCTTTGAGATGTAGCCTTTGCCGTAGTTATCCATGGGTAACTGCAGTGTGTTTAACTTGGAGGCAAAGACCACAGCTATTGCAGAATACAGATACTCATTTACTTGGATGTCACTCACAGGGACCACAGTATAATGATGCTCCATAGACTTCGCTAGCTTCTAATTCATTTCCCAGGTGCAAATCAAAAAGCTGTTTTTGATCTGTCAAGCTCTTTAAGATTTGGATCCGATGTATCTTAGAAGACATCGCGTTCTTCATGTTTTAACCTCGCAGCTCATCATCTGAGACATTCTAGCTAATAGCTTTCAAGTTTATATGTATGAGGTCTCAGTGGAGGGCCTTCAACTCAAACTCACTCCCTTGGTCTGATAAAGCCCAAATTTGTTCAACGCTAGGATATGTTACATGGCTTATCTACTTAGCTAGACTTTTCCCATGAATCTGCATGGGGAAAACTAGGTTTTCTGGGTGTTGTTTTGTTTGTTTTTGTGGGACAGTTTTGTTCATGTTTGTATTAGTTAATATTGATTTGACTGCTATTCAATGTTGATATTTGTGTTGTTCATTGTAAATGCATCTGGTAGCTGTTTGGTGCATCATATAAAAGGACAAACAAACAAGTAAATATTGACATTAACCCCACTAACCTAATGACCATGTGGAAGTCCAAATTTCAACTGAATTTGAGATTGCTCCCATTCAGTAGGGAAAAAATATAACTTTATTAGACATTATGATGAAACACTGTCTAGATAAAAAGAAAAGGAGTACTTGTGGCACCTTAGAGACTAACAAATTTATTAGAGCATAAGCTTTCGTGAGCTACAGCTCACTTCATCGGATGCACTGAAGTGAGCTGTAGCTCACGAAAGCTTATGCTCTAATAAATTTGTTAGTCTCTAAGGTGCCACGAGTACTCCTTTTCTTTTTGCGAATACAGACTAACAGGGCTGCTACTCTAAAATTGTCTAGATACAAACTCTCCTTCATTATATTAAACCAATGCAAGATACCAAAGGAATCCTTATTTAGCATGAGTTCATTTAATAGCAGATGTGTAATCAAAACCTTCTATTCCTCAGATACAAACTGAACAAATTTGAATAATATTGGGACTGGTTAAAGAAATATCATATTGTTGCCCCTTCTTCTGACAAGAGTGTCACCATCTGGAAAGAAGTAGCAGGTTTTCAGGGCATTGGAGGTTGGTTTCCCAGTGGATGACAAATCAGTAATGTGGAGTCTGGATATACTCTATGTTTTAACTTGTTTTATATACATAGATACACCAGTCCTGAAATGAGATGGTAAAATAGCTTGCAGGGCAATCCATTCTTCCAGGAATGTCAGCCCAATCCCAATGCCTAGTCCCCAGTGAGCACCTTTTCTTGAAGAATTGACTTAATCAGAGACTAAGGCAGAGGGTAATTTCTCCTGCTGGTTTGAACAGTTCCTTCTTTCTTGATACTGCATATCTCAACAGCTAGATGCCATGTCTTCCTAAGTGTCAAAATTCGCTCATACCCTTAGTTTTCCATTTTCTTTCACTTTCTATATGTCTGCATTTCAAGTTGGGGTGTGATTCTCAGCTTGATGAGATATACTCACTCAAGCTCTTGTCAGGACAGACTAGCCACCGAATACATACCCATCCAACACCCTAGATAGATATTCAGGATGGCTAACGCATCCTGCCGCTTACACCACCATGGCTGCATTCTATTTTTAGCATGCTAGCTTAATGAGAGCTAGCGTAAGGATGTTTCCATGAGCTGGGAATCACAGCTCGAAGCGTAGACATACCCTATGCAAAACAGAAATACCTGGTGATGTCTGCCTTAACAATATGGAGATCACCTGAGGTCCTTACCAAGGTTAGAGCCTAGATTAGACTACAAATCCTTCCTTATTAACCCTAACCCAAAATTTGAAACAACGCTATGTGAATGACCTAGTGAATTATTCTACTGGCCCACTAGACTATAGTACAATAATAACCTGTTGGGTTACCTAGACCACAACATGTTTTAAAGTAAATATTAGCAGCTATTGTTTATTAAATGCTCATTACTAGGGTAAAAATGGCCTCTGTTATGTACACAGGCCCACCAACAGCAATTCCAGGCCCCAGGTCCAGGGCCGTTCCTGGTGGGGTGCAGGGCCTGGGGTGGAAGTGACAAATCCGTCACTTCCGGGACCGACCATGCTGGCCAATCGCACCAGCCCATGGGGCCCCCCCAAGCACGGGGCCTGGAGCAGTCGCACACACTTAGGAGCCCTATGGCTCTCATCCGGGCAATTTAAAAGAACCCAGGGCTTGGCAGCAGTTGCCAAGGGCCCCCGGGCCCTTTTAAACCGCCCGGGCCCTTGGGCAATCCCCCCACTCCCGCACATCGGCAGGCCTGCATGTACATGCACTCTTCTAGAGCACTTAGACTAATATAAATTTTCAAACCTATCCTTTTAAATGTTATGGTTCAGCCTGTTTGTTTGTTTTTCATGTTTCGAAGTGAATGCAAAATTTAAAAATAAAAAGCAAGGTAAAGATAAAAACATTCTTTGTAACTTACTGAGTGAAGGAAATAAAAATTTTAAAATGAGACAATATATAGGTCATATCCAGCTCTCCATACCCCATAGCACTACTTGCCTAAGAAGGAAAATTTGGCTCAGGATGTTGCTGCATAAAACAGACTAAAGTTCTTATGATCTACATAAATAGTCTATAGTTAAATGGGTATGTTATATAGCACTTGCCATGGTAACTACACTTTTTCATTGAACAGCACAATAATGGTAATGTAGAACATACATGAAATGTCACTGGGCATCACTTACTGAGATGGTCTGTTTGCTTTTCCCTTGGTGTAAATAACACATGACTTCTGTGAAAAGGAAACAAAGGTTGTTTGCTTTGTGGGTTTTCTTAAATGACCAATGTTAATGATCTTTTGTTTCTTTTATGAAAATTCTAGATGAAGAATTGTTCCATTATCCCTTCCTATCCACATAAACGTGAGTATTGTCAAAGTGGGACTGAGGTCAGATCAACAAGTGTGGAAAATCAGCATACCACAGATATGGTCCTGAGTGTTTAAAAACAATATTAAAATTAGCTTAAAATGACCTTCATTGCACTGAGACATTCAGTTCAGTATTTCACAAATTGACCACAAATTCTGCCAATGAGTGTTCTTTCTGAAGAATAATTTACACATGGTAGATACAATATTCTGGATAAATATTTCCTATCTAGTAAGTAATTAACCCATATGGCTCACTTATAAATACTGTATCTATAAAAGTATTGTTGCCAACATTAAAAAGTAAATAGTATTATATATTACACTAACACCTTGATTCCAGTTTTCACAAGTGATTACAAGCACTTGTTATGTCAAGCAAATTTTAATTGAGAACTCTATATAATTGTAATAATGTTTTTGGGAAATTGGGAGCCTTGGCGAAGAAGTCAAACCAAAGCATTTTAATTCCATGGTAAAGATTTGTTTGTGTATACATCTCCTTTGGATCCTGTAAGGAAAAAGTTAACTTTTTGTTTTTAGGGGATTTATTTTTTCCAATTTCATGTTGAAGCGTATAACATTATCAGTGTAAACTGAATTAATCAGAATAATAATTGAAAATCAGGGAACATTTAATTGAGCAATATAATAACATTGAATATAGAAACACTAATTTAGATATTTTTGTTAATGAATGAACTGTACAAAAGTAAATATTGACCTGAAACAATGTATTGTCTCATTCCTCACCTGTGACAAAAGAGAATCTTCAGCATCATCCACTTGTTTTGTTTTTAATTTCAAATGAGACAAGGTAGTTTATATATGGAGTAGAAAACATCATTCAAAAATAGACAACCTGCATGTTGTCAAATGGATTGATTCATAAAAATACATTTTTCTTGACCTTGACCCCAACAAGAAGTTCAATCAATGTTTACTTTTCACCTCCCTTCTTGTCATTACAAGCAGCAGCTTTTGGGTTCAGAATCATTCATATGTAGATTTCCCAGTGCTTTGGCTGACCTTTTTCATTTTTGCAAGTATTTAATTGTCCTCTGCAAATAACAAAAATGCTAACTAAAAATTAAATCCACCACTAAGCTTCCATACAAAAACTGAAAATAAATGGCTGATCTCTGGCAATATAATATAGCTCAGTAAGATGTTCTTCCAATGCTGGTAACATATACATTGATTTTCAACATCTGTTTTAAAATAGTGAAGCTTCCAAATGAGGTGCTTGTTAAATCCCCAGCCACTTGTGCAGAAGCACTAGTCTATTACCTGGTGCCTCTCTTAACAGAAGTAAGGTCAACTCAACCTTTCAGGGTTATGATATAATCCCAAGAGCACAGAATCACTTCTGGTCTGAGTCATATCAGTGCAAACATGGCAACAAAGTGCTTCATATTTCTGTCTGTAATTGCTAAGCTCTAGGGGAACTGAATATTTACTGGTCAAAATTGACTATAAATCACAATTAAGTTTTACCATATTTATTTGGGCCTGATTCTTATTTACACTAAGACCACTTTACAATGCTCATTTTACATCTACTTAAAGGCCCCTTTACACTTCTAGAGCAGTGTAAAGACAGGTTTCAGAGTAGCAGCCGTGTTAGTCTGTATTCGCACAAAGAAAATGAGTACTTGTGGCACCTTAGAGACTAACAAATTTATTTGAGCATAAGCTTTCGTGAGCTACAGCTCACTTCAAAAATGCATCCGATGAAGTGAGCTGTAGCTCACGAAAGCTTATGCTCAAATAAATGTGTTAGTCTCTAAGGTGCCACAAGTACTCCTTTTCTTTTAGAGCAGTGTAAAGTGGCTTTAGTGTTAATGAGGTTCAGTCCCATTTATTTCTAAGTACTGCAATGTAGGTTAGTAAAGAAGATAGCCTGTGATGAAGTGAGCTGTAGCTCACAAAAGCTTATGCTCAAATAAATTTGTTAGTCTCTAAGGTGCCACAAGTATTCCTGTTCTTTTTGCGAATACAGACTAACACGGCTGCTACTCTGAAACCTGTAGGTTTACTGGTACTCTGGTCTTTAGCTTCCAACAATATATAAACAAAGCTAAATCAGTATAGATTTCACATTGATTTATAAAAACAGGCAAGAAAGTTTGGGATCTCTGAGGAAACAAAGATTGATTCTATGCATCTTTTGTAATTACAGCAACTGCGCATGAGTTCATTTCAGAACTGGACACCAAGCTGAACCAAGGTACATTTCCTAATTTTAGGAAAATGTGTGCTATAACATACTAGGCAATGGAAGGACAGTGAAAAAGGGGGTTAGAACTGTCTGCAGCGCTGGCATTCTATGCTAATACATATCCTTACTGCACACTGCATGGGAGAGAAGGCTGAATAATAGTGAAGCATTTACAATTCAATTGCAAAGCTGTCCAAAGAAAAATGTCTGGGTAGTCAACCATGAGACTTAAACCTTGTCTACAGGGGAAGGATTTTGAAGATGCCATCACTAACGGGAAAATATAGAAACATCTGTGCTCTGCTCTCTCAAGCAGTCTTGCCGAGATGAGGTTACTCTTGACAGGTCTAGGCCTGCTGCCAGAGAGAGATGGGTGTGAACTACTTTCTCTGCCCTTCCTCCCAAATGTGCTGGTGTTATTATTTGTATTACAGTAAACCCTGGAGGCCATAACCAAGATCAGGGCCCCAGTGTTCTGGCACTGTACAGAAGCATAGTAAGGAATAGTCTCTTCTCAAGAATCACTTCAACAAGACAGAAAAAGGAAATACTATTGCCTCCATTTTACAAATGAGGAACTGAAGCACCGAGAGGTGAAGCGACTTACTCAGGATCAAACAAAATCGGTAGTAAACCTGGGAATTGAACCCAAATCTCCTGAATTGCAATGCTGTGCCTTAACCAAAAGACCACTTGTGTCCCTTGGGCGGGGATGGGGGATAGGGGAATAGTTGTTTCTGAGGCTACGTCTGCACTACAGCCAGGATCGACACGCTGAGATTGATTCACCAGCGGTCAATTTAGCGGGTCTAGTGAAGACCCGCCAAATCGACAGCAGATCGCTCTCCAGTCGACCCCCTGTACTCTACCCCTGACGAGAAGAGTAAAGTAAGTTGACGGGAGAGTTTCTCCCATCGACCCCCCGCAGTGTAGACCCCACGGTAACTCAACCTAAGGTACGTCAACTCCGGCTACATTATTCACATAGCTGGAGTTGCGTAGCGTAGGTCGACTTACCATGGTAGTGTAGACATAGCCTTAGACTCGAGACACCTGCAAGAAATGCATACAGGAGACATTCCCTTCAATGAGACTTCAGTTCTCCAAGATGGAACTGTAACGATGTTGGTTCTGGTGGGACCCAACTGAGAGTGCCAATTCAGGACAAATTGCTTTAAGCAGGGCAGTTACGGCCCAAGGCTGGGGTTTCTATGCACACCAAGGCAAACCAAACCAGCCTGACAGAGAGGACTTTGGTTTTACCCCAGTGGCTAACCACAAGTCACACAAGCAATTCCCTTAGATACTCCAGTTTCCCAGTATCATCACCAGTGCCACTCGTTATGGGGACGAATGGTTATGAAAACCAATACCCCAGTAAAAGAAAAAATGATTCTTTCGATCCCAAAGGACCATGCCCCAGACCAAGGTCAATATACAAATCAGATCTTACCCACAAATCACGCTGTTGCCAATCCTTTAGAATCTAAAATCTAAAGGTTTATTCATAAAAGGAAAAAAATATAAATGAGAGCTAGAATTGGTTAAATGGAATCAATTCCATATAGTAATGGCAAAGTTCTCGGTTCAGGTTTGTAGCAGTGATGGAATAAACTGCAGGTTTAAATCAAGTCTCTGGAGTACATCTGGGATGGGTCTTTCAGTCCTTGGTTCAAAGCTTCAGTGTAGCAAAGTTCCTCCAGAGGTATGAAGCGGGATTGAAGACCAGATGGAGGAGCTGCAGCAGCTTTTTATATTCTCTTGCCATGTGGTCTCTCTTTCTTTGTTCCAAAGACAAGCATTCCATCACATGGCATGGAAAAACCTCAGAGCTCTGTCCATAGGCATGTCTCTGCATACCTTGCTGAGTCACAAGGCATGTCTGCCTTCTCTCAATGGGTCAGTTGTATAGTTGTTGGTCCTTAAGGGGCCATCAAGCAGGTTAGGCATAGCTGACACCAACTTGTCTGGGATGTCACCCAGAGGCATAGCATAAGTTTGAAATACCAAAAGGATACACACATATAGAGAGGTTTCAGAGTAGCAGCCCTGTTAGTCTGTATTCGCAAAAAGAAAAGGAGTACTTGTGGCACCTTAGAGACTAACAAATTTATTAGAGCATAAGCTTTCGTGAGCTACAGCTCACTTCATCAGATGCATTTGATGGAAAAAACAGAGGAGAGATTTAAATACACACACAGAGAGAGAACATGAAACAATGGGTTTATCATACACACTGTAAGGAGAGTGATCACTTAAGATAAGCCATCACCAGCAGCGGGGGGGGGGGGAGGAAAACCTTTCATGGTGACAAGCAAGGTAGGCTAATTCCAGCAGATAACAAGAATATCAGAGGAACAGTGGGGGGTGGGGTGGGAGGGAGAAATACCATGTGGAAATAGTTTTACTTTGTGTAATGACTCATCCATTCCCAGTCTCTATTCAAGCCTAAGTTAATTGTATCCAGTTTGCAAATTAATTCCAATTCAGCAGTCTCTCGTTGGAGTCTGTTTTTGAAGCTTTTTTGTTGAAGTATTGCCACTCTTAGGTCTGTGATCGAGTGACCAGAGAGATTGAAGTGTTCTCCAACTGGTTTTTGAATGTTATAATTCTTGACGTCTGATTTGTGTCCATTCATTCTTTTACGTAGAGACTGTCCAGTTTGGCCAATGTACATGGCAGAGGGGCATTGCTGGCACATGATGGCATATATCACATTGGTAGATGCGCAGGTGAACGAGCCTCTGATAGTGGCTGATGTGATTAGGCCGTATGATGGTATCCCCTGAATAGATATGCGGACAGAGTTGGCAACGGGCTTTGTTGCAAGGATAGGTTCCTGGGTTAGTGGTTCTGTTGTGTGGTGTGTGGTTGCTGGTGAGGATTTGTTTCAGATTGGGGGGCTGTCTGTAAGCAAGGACTGGTCTGTCTCCCAAGATCTGTGAGAGTGATGGGTCGTCCTTCAGGATAGGTTGTAGATCCTTGATGATGCGTTGGAGAGGTTTTAGTTGGGGGCTGACGGTGATGGCTAGTGGCGTTCTGTTGTTTTCTTTGTTGGGCCTGTCCTGTAGTAGATGACTTCTGGGTACTCTTTTGGCTCTGTCAATCTGTTTCTTCACTTCAGCAGGTGGGTATTGTAGTTGTAGGAATGCATGATAGAGATCTTGTAGGTGTTTGTCTCTGTCTGAGGGGTTGGAGCAAATGCGGTTATATCGTAGCGCTTGGCTGTAGACAATGGATCGAGTGGTATGATCTGGATGAAAGCTAGAGGCATGTAGGTAGGAATAGCGGTCAGTAGGTTTCCGATATAGGGTGGTGTTTATGTGACCATCGCTTATTAGCAGCGTAGTGTCCAGGAAGTGGATCTCTTGTGTGGACTGGTCCAGGCTGAGGTTGATGGTGGGATGGAAATTGTTGAAATCATGGTGGAATTCCTCAAGAGCTTCTTTTCCATGGGTCCAGATGATGAAGATGTCATCAATGTAGCGCAAGTAGAGTAGGGGCATTAGGGGACGAGAGCTGAGGAAGCGTTGTTCTAAGTCAGCCATAAAAATGTTGGCATACTGTGGGGCCATGCGGGTACCCATCGCAGTGCCGCTGATTTGAAGGTATACATTGTCACCAAATGTGAAATAGTTATGGGTCAGGACAAAGTCACAAAGTTCAGCCACCAGGTTAGCCGTGACAGTATCGGGGATACTGTTCCTGACGGCTCGTAGTCCATCTTTGTGTGGAATGTTGGTGTAGAGGGCTTCTACATCCATAGTGGCTAGGATGGTGTTTTTAGGAAAATACCGATGGACTGTAGTTTCCTCAGGAAGTCAGTGGTGTCTCGAAGATAGCTGGGAGTGCTGGTAACGAAGGGCCTGAGGAGGGAGTCTACATAGCCAGACAATCCTGCTGTCAGGGTGCCAATGCCTGAGATGATGGGGCGTCCAGGATTTCCAGGTTTATGGATCTTGGGTAGCAGATAGAATACCCCAGGTCGGGACTCCAGGGGTGTGTCTGTGCGGATTTGTTCTTGTGCTTTTTCAGGGAGTTTCTTGAGCAAATGCTGTAGTTTCTTTTGGTAACTCTCAGTGGGATCAGAGGGTAATGGCTTGTAGAAAGTGGTGTTGGAGAGCTGCCTAGTAGCCTCTTGTTCATACTCCGACCTATTCATGATGACGACAGCACCTCCTTTGTCAGCCTTTTTGATTATGATGTCAGAGTTGTTTCTGAGGCTGTGGATGGCACTGTGTTCTGCATGGCTGAGGTTATGGGGTAAGCGAAGCTGCTTTTCCACAATTTCAGCTCGTGCACGTCGGCGGAAGCACTCTATGTAGAAATCCAGGCTGCTGTTTCGACCTTCAGGAGGAGTCCGCACATAAACACCACCCTATATCGGAAACCTACTGACCGCTATTCCTACCTACATGCCTCTAGCTTTCATCCAGATCATACCACTCGATCCATTGTCTACAGCCAAGCGCTACGATATAACCGCATTTGCTCCAACCCCTCAGACAGAGACAAACACCTACAAGATCTCTATCATGCATTCCTACAACTACAATACCCACCTGCTGAAGTGAAGAAACAGATTGACAGAGCCAAAAGAGTACCCAGAAGTCACCTACTACAGGACAGGCCCAACAAAGAAAACAACAGAACGCCACTAGCCATCACCTTCAGCCCCCAACTAAAACCTCTCCAACACATCATCAAGGATCTACAACCTATCCTGAAGGACGACCCATCACTCTCACAGATCTTGGGAGACAGACCAGTCCTTGCTTACAGACAGCCCCCCAATCTGAAGCAAATCCTCACCAGCAACCACACACCACACAACAGAACCACTAACCCAGGAACCTATCCTTGCAACAAAGCCCGTTGCCAACTCTGTCCGCATATCTATTCAGGGGATACCATCATACGGCCTAATCACATCAGCCACTATCAGAGGCTCGTTCACCTGCGCATCTACCAATGTGATATATGCCATCATGTGCCAGCAATGCCCCTCTGCCATGTACATTGGCCAAACTGGACAGTCTCTACGTAAAAGAATGAATGGACACAAATCAGACGTCAAGAATTATAACATTCAAAAACCAGTTGGAGAACACTTCAATCTCTCTGGTCACTCGATCACAGACCTAAGAGTGGCAATACTTCAACAAAAAAGCTTCAAAAACAGACTCCAACGAGAGACTGCTGAATTGGAATTAATTTGCAAACTGGATACAATTAACTTAGGCTTGAATAGAGACTGGGAATGGATGAGTCATTACACAAAGTAAAACTATTTCCCCATGGTATTTCTCCCTCCCACCCCACCCCCCACTGTTCCTCTGATATTCTTGTTAACTGCTGGAATTAGCCTACCTTGCTTGTCACCATGAAAGGTTTTCCTCCTTTCCCCCCCCTGCTGCTGGTGATGGCTTATCTTAAGTGATCACTCTCCTTACAGTGTGTATGATAAACCCATTGTTTCATGTTCTCTGTTTTTTCCACCAAATGCATCCGATGAAGTGAGCTGTAGCTCATGAAAGCTTATGCTCTAATAAATTTGTTAGTCTCTAAGGTGCCACAAGTACTCCTTTTCTTTTTACATATAGAGAGCATAATCATAACCAGCAAACCATAAACTTGTCTTAGACACCTTATTTGACCCCCTTTATACAAATTTGCTGCCACTGCAGGACCTTGGTTGCAACAATGATCTATACAGTCCCAGATTATGTCAATAACATCACAGGAACAAAGATACAATTAGCTCAGCTACTAGGGTAAGGGTTGTGACACTTTCTCCTGACATCACTTTTTGCTGCTGTTTTATAAGTTTTTCCCTTTGCAGCAAGAACTTAAGCTAATTGGAGGCTTATGTGACTGAAGCAAACATGTAGTTCAATCATAGAGTCAGTACATTTTCTAGCAGATGCACGTATCTGCCTTGTGTGTTCCTAGGCTGTATCCCATGGTTTGTACAACAAAAACTGTAGCAAGTTGGTGGAGCTTAATCTTTCTATTTGGTATACCATACCATCTTAAAGGTAAAATCCAAAATTGGTTCCCATATAAGAGCTTCATATGAGCAGCACAATCAAAGGGGTATCTGATCTGATTAAATGTGGGAGTCAGAGCAAAGCTACAGAAGCCTCACTGGAAAAACAAAGTTAATTACAGTGGAAAATTGATAGGATATTAACTGTTTCAAATGGAATTAACCTGGGATTGGAAAAATCTGAACTTTGGGGCAAAATATAAATGCTTCATTGCACGTGAAATCATATATGGACCTTCTGCAAAAATGGGAACATGGGCTTCATCTCAGATTCTAACTAGCTTTGAAAAGTTAGCTGCACATTTCCTTATGTTATGGATTCTTGCTTGGCCCACTCTTGCTCCCTCTCAGATGGAAGACCAAGGATCCAGTCCCCCTACTCTAAAGACTATTTTAGCATTATCCAAAGTGGAACAGCTTCAACGGAAGACATTGAGAAAGCCCCACAAAAGAATATCCTGTAACTTAGTGGTTAGTACATGCTTGTGAGAGGTGCGAGACCCCTGTTCAAATCCTTTCTATCCATCAAGCAGAGGGGTAAATTGAACCTGGAGCTCCCACATTCCACATAACTGTACTAATCAGTGAGCTAAAAGTTATAAAGTGGGCAGTACACTTCCTCCAGCTGATTTGTGTGGTGTGAAACAGGTACCTAACGCCTCACAAGAAATGTTTTAGGTGTCTAAGCTACCTCACTCCAGGAGAGAGTTTCCTGGCTATAGATCACTAGCAGAGTTAGGTGCCTACCTATAGCCTGGATTTAGGCATGTAATTCCATGAGAAGGGCAGGCCTAAAACACACCCTTTTGTCAGTATCTCCCACTGGCTTGTTTAGGTGGTTCCATGCCTAGTGTGCTGGCTTTTGGAGATCACATTCTTAGGTACCTGGTTCCCCGTGCGTTGTATAAAAGTCTAGGCACTTAACTCAGGTTTTATGAGTTGCAGTGTTGTTTCAATGATTTTCTAAGGGCCTAAAAGTTAGGAGTTGTGTCACTCAGCACTGCAATGCTCAAGTCCCTTTGTGGATCTGGGCCTAAGATCCCAGTATTGCTTTCACTAAAGTCAACGGCAAAACTCATAGCTCTATAGCTATGAACAAATACAAACAGCAAGGAGCCAAAAAATGGAATCTTTATCCCTAAACTTAATACATTCAGATTATGTCTGGTATAAGGTGATCACCGTTGTTAGATGGAAATAAGGGAAAATCACACAAAAAATGAGACAATGCTTTATTTTAAGGGACATTTTAGGGGACACAGCATTTCCCTTAGCATATCATGTATTTTTCTCTCAAGTATACATTTCTACTGCCCCCAAGTATGCAATGCAATTATCAGAAGCTTCAATTTAATGTTTAAAATAGTACTTATAAGTTTTAATACATAAGAACAACCATGGTAGCTCAGACTAATCCTGTCTTCCAGCACTGGCCAGTGCCAGATGCTTCAGAGCAAAGAACAGAACAGGGCCATTATCAAATGATCCATCTGCAGACATGGCAAACCCCTGAAAAAAATGCAGAAATTGGACTTGGTTTTGGCTTAATTGTCTTGTGAGTTGCTTGTTGGCTAGTTTTTAGCTTCTTGCTTGTTTGGTTTGTAGCTTGTTGCTTCTTTTTTTTGATTGGCTCCAGGTAAGCAGAGGTAAGGGGGGGGAGAGAGTCAGGGGTGCATAGCAGGCCCACCACAGTCCCAGACTGCATGCCCGGGGGATCAAGTCACATCGAGTGTTGGGGTTCTTAGGGATTGACTTGTTTGGCCTTGTTTTGAAATGGGATTAGCTTGATTTCTGGCTTATTGTGAAAATCAGGGTGCTTATTTACCACCTGAAAGTTGGCAACTGTGTCCATCTCCTGTTGTCCAGTCCCAGCTTCTGGCACTCAGAGGCTTAGGTTATGTCTACACAGCAAAGAAAAACTTGGGTGTGTCTTGTGATAATCGCCTTGAGGGCTGAATCCTCAGGCAGCCGCACTGGGGGCCAGGTAATTTACGTTCAGCGTGGGGCAGCCCTCAGCCTGGCCTCCCCTAACTTTGGAGGCCTCGATCTTGCAACCCTGTTACTGCCCCTTCGCGCAGCGTGTGTGTGCGGGAGACCCCACCCCCGAAGTGCTGACACAAGCCCACGGATTTTACACCCCTCTCTCGACTGCGTGCGGGGCCTGGCTCGAGACTGAACCCTTGGGCTTGGCAGACTCCCCGTCCTCTGCTGCGCAACTCCCCCCTGCCCCCACGGTGACGGTGGCGCCACGGGCCGCTAGGGAACGGTCCGACCCCAACATGGCCGCCAGCGCGCGCGCGCCCGGCCGCCCAACCGCCGCGTGCCGACCGCATCCGCGGCGGGACCCTCGGCTGCCTCCGCGCCCCGCCCAACGGGAAAGGTGGGACCTCTATGGTTCCGGGCGGAAAGTAGCGCGCCCCGATCTCGAGCGCGGTGCATGCCGGGATACCCTGCTATGCCCGCGAGTCCTCCGAGGCTGCGCCGCGCCGATATTCCTGTTTCTCCCAAGATGGTGGCGCTGGGTTCGGGGTGAGAGAGGCGCAAAGCGGGCCCTGCCCACCTCCCCGCCCGACCGCCCGCCCGCCGCCCTCCGGACCCCGCCGAGGCCGCAGCCCCGTCCCCTCGCCGCAGACCGGCCCGCCAGAGGCCAGCGGCGCCGCCTCCTCCCCCGCCCCGAGAGCAGCGCGGGCCCCGCATGAGCCCGGGCGGCAGCCGCAGCGATAGCGTCAGGGCCGCGCCGGGGAGCAGGCCGCAGCGCACAGGTCCGTACGCGGGGGTTAGGGGGAGGCTCAGCCTGGCCCGGCGGAACAGGCGCCGCCGGGCCCCGGCGCGCCGCGCCCCGCCCGCGTGTCCCTATTGGGACAGTTTCGCTTTCGCCGCTGGGGTGAGCGGGGAGGCCTCCGCTGTCGGGGCGGGGGGCGGGGATGGAGAGCGCCGGGCGGCTGCCCAGGTGCCAGGAGATGGGGGTGATCTCCGAGACAGCGGGGAGGTGCTGGTGGGGCCTCCGTTCTTTGCGGGGAGGTGCCCACGGGCAAGGTACGTGGTGTGAGCGGCCTCCTGTCTCTGGTGCACACGGTGTGGGAGGTCTCCTTAACGTGGGGCTGCGGCTTTGAGAGTAGGGGGTGGAGAGGAAGCATGACCAGTGCTTTGGGCATTACCTGGGGAGACGTCCAGTCCCTGCTCTGTCACCAGCTTCCTGTGTGACCTTGGACACGTCACTTAGCCTCTCTAGGTAGGTCTACACGGCGTTTTAGTACCCATAGGAGCCAGCTTCCGAGTCCAGGGCAATGCACTTGGGCTAGCAGGGCTCACTCTGGTGCTTTAAAAATAGTTGTGTAGACAGGGCTTTGAAGTTGTGGTGTGGGCCGGAGCTGGGGTTCTGAAACCCTGGCCTCCGCCCTGAGCCACAACTTCAAAGCACTGTCTACACAGTGACTTTCAGAGCACTAGCAGGAGCTGCACTAACCTGGGTCTGTGAACCCAGGCCAAAAGGCTTGCTCCTGTGGGTTCCAAAAGACTTTATAGACTCTGCCTCAGTTCTTTAAAATGCAGGTAATAGTACTTGCTTATCTCATACTGTGCTGAGAGTTACAAATATTAAAGATTAGGAGGTGTTGACATGCTACTGTGATGGGGGCCATATAAATGTGGTAGTCTATCGAAGGGGGCAAGCTGACTTGCTTGTGTAATATGTCATCCTGGTTGAAGAGTTGGACTTCCTGAGCTGTAAACAAGCTGCTCTTCAGTTCACTTTATTTAGTTAATGTTGATTGCAGGATTTTACTGCTTTTTGTGCCAGTGTTTAGCATCAAAAAGCAAATATATTGGCTGGATTGTGCTCCTTGGACACTCTCTGATCACGTTTCAAGTTATAACATAAGTAGTATGTTCTGAAGTTGTACCAGTGGCTGAGGGAAATGCTGGAGCTGTGGAAATGTTTTTATTAAATTGATTAGTTGTAAGAATATGGATACTATAAACACTATCTTGTTAGGGTTGTTACAGTCAAGGAAAGCTTTCCTTCACTTTCTGTGTAATAGCCACACTGCCGCTGGGTTCTAAGCATCTTTGGGCGGGAAATGTGTTCTAGGCACCATTCTTGTGATCTGAGACTTGCAAGAAGGCCCTGTGTCTATGGACTTCTGTGGGACTCTTTACAGATGCAAGGGCCAGCAAGGATCAGTTTGCCGGATTCCAAGTCTTATTTGGGGCAGGACATCAAACCTACTGTATCTGTGGCAAAAAGTCAGTTTTAGGGCAGAGACCTTGGTTTTTATTTTATTTTAATGAAAAGTGGCTAGCACATTTTGTGTGCTATCAGAACATATAATTTAATACACCATATGCACTGAAAACGCAAAAAAGCTGGGAAACAGATTTAAAGATACAGTTTCTATCAGTTTATAATACTATGAAAGTTAGTGTTTATTAAAAAAAGAAAAGGAGTACTTTTGGCACCTTAGAGACTAACAAATTTATTTGAGCATAAGCTTTCGTGAGCTACAGCTCACTTCATCGGATGCATTCCGATGCATAGTGTTTATTAGTGTGTGTGAACTGTAACCATATTCATCTTGTAAATTAAATCTCTAAAATGTGTATTAAAATTAATTTGAATAACTTTCTCGCATAATATCCATCATATTGACTTGTCTGTATATTCAGATTTTGATTATTCCTAGTTTTGGTCACTTTTAGCTGCGCATCTCAGAACTGTAATTTGTGTCAACTGTTACAACATAAACCAGTCTTTGTGTCAACTGTTGCAACATAAACCAGTCTTAGAATAACTAGTTATCACAGTATTAGGTAATATATGGCACGATTTATCACACTGGAATTTAAAAGAAGATCCTTGTTCTGTCTACTCTTGTGTTTTCCATCACTACAATATGAGTACGTCCCAAGAATTTAAAAATAAATAAGAATGGCTGTACTGGGTCACACCAATGGTCCATCTAGCCCAGTAGCCTGTCTTCTGCCAGTGTCTAATGCCGGGTGCTTCAGAGGGAATCAACAGAATAGATAATCAAGTGATCCATTCTGTGTCGCCTGTTCCCAGTTTCTGGCAAACATAGGCTAGGGACACTTCAGAGCATGGTTTTGCATCCCTGCCCATTCTGGGCAATAGCCACTGATGGACCTACCCTCGTGAACTTACCTAGTTCTTTTTTGAATCCTCTTTTAGTCTTAGGGCATGGCTACACTTGCAGATGTAGAGAGCTTTGAGTTAAACCAGCCTTCACAGAGTGCAGTTGGGGAAGTGCTGCAGTCCGTCCACACTGACCGCTTCAAGCGCACTGGCGTGGCCACATTTGCAGTCCTTGCAGCAGCATTGGGAGCATTGCATTATGGGCAGCTATCCCAGCATGCAAGTGGTTGCAATGTGCTTTTCAAATGGGGAGGGTGGAGTGTTAGAGGGAATGTGATATGTATATGTTGGGGGTGAGAGTGGGTTTTTGGGGGGCTGAGAGCGTGTCAGCATGCTGTCTTGTAAGTTCAGACAGCAGCAGAACCCCTTCATCCCCTCCCCACCCCACCCCCCACAGCATTCCACACTAATGGTTTGCTTTGTCTCGGAGCAGATAAGCAGCCGGTTGTCAGAAACGGAGCTTTCAAAGGGCATTTCCGCATTCCTACAGCCGATTCCCAACAATGACGAGTGGCCACTTGACTTAAGGGGATTATGGGATGTTTCCAGAGGCTGATCAGAGCGCACTAAAGCAACACCTCGTTCACACTGGCACCATGGTGCTCCAGCGAGGGCGAAGCAAACATTATTCCACTCGCCGAGGTGGAGTACCAGCAGCGCTGTAGCCGCGGAGTCAGAGCGCTCTGTGTGCCTTGCCAGTGTGGACGGGTAGTGAGCTAGTGCTCCTGGGGCTCCTTTATTGTGCTGTAACTCGTAAGTGTAGCCAAGCCGTTAGCCTTCACAACAACCTCTGGCAAAGAGTTCCACAGGTTGACCGTGCGTTATGTGAAGAAATACTTCCTTTTGTTTGTTTTAAACCTCTGCCTATTACTTTCATTTGGCGACCCCTAGTTCTTGTGTTATGAGAAGGAATAAATAACACTTCCTTATTTACTTTCTCCACACCGGTCTTGTTTTTATAGACCTCTATTGTATCGCCCCTTAGTCATCTCTTTTCCAAGCTGAAAACTCCCAGTCTTATTAATCTCTCCTCATATGGAAGCTGTTCCGTACCACTAATTACTTTGTTGCCCTTTTCTGTACCTTTTCCAATTCCAAGACCAGATCTGCCCGCAGTATTCAAGAATACCATGCATTTATATTGAGGCAATATGATATTTTCTGTCTTATCTATCTGTCCCTTTCCCAGTGATTCCCAACATTGTTTGCTTTTTTGGCTTTTACCAATATTTAAGTAAAAACATGCATCTTCATTCCTAGGCTTTAAGAGAAATAGTTTGATTTGCTTAGAATTTATTTTTGGTTTTGATTTTAGTGTGAGTGGGTTTGTGCTCCTCTGTCTTTGAAAAAAGAAGTTAGAAGGAAAGTTAGGTTGAAGGAATTAGTTTTGTATTTAGCTCTGAAAATGGTGAAGTCCATGGTCATTATTACCTTTTGTGGGAGTGAGCTCCATAGGATAAATCCAGCTCCTGTGAAAATTCCAGCTTCGTACCTCTTTCTTTTAAAAATTCACACAAGTTTATGTTTAAAACTCATTCTGCTTATTGCTGCTGTTGCTAAGAAGCAAATGTCAATGATGTTCCTTGTGATTGGCAGTTTTTGTGGATTTTAGTTAACTAATGAAAGAAAAGCATTGGTAGGTAGTATTAAATTGGCTTTTTAAAAATAATATTTAAGGTTTGTCAAATACAAATTGTCACATTACCTAACTTGTCCTATTATAATGTCTATTTTCAGAAGGCTTAAGAGCTGTCTGTTTTATATTATGTTGCGCTGAAACTTATTACAAACTTGTTCGCCAAGATAGATGTTTCTTAAGTTAATTAAAACTACACTTTTAGCATGCAAAGTTTAAAAAAAAAAAAAAAAAAAGTAGTAGCACTTTGGTTGATTTCAGAAGCTATTCAGTAGAACCGTTACTTTAAAAAAAAAACAATGCTCACTTTTTTAAAGTTAGAAAGCATGATCATAATGCTATTGCAAGACCTTAACAGATTTATCAGCACTGGGTTATCTTCTAAATTTTCCCACCATAACTACTCCCTGGTAGTGTTACTAGTGTAGACAAGCTGTTGGAGTTTTTAACCACCATGTCAACTAAACCAGTACACTCCCATTGCATTTTCAGTTCAGAGAACCCTGAAAAGTTGTGCATCTTGCATATGGCTCAATTTTTCCAGCTTCATTTTTTGTTATAATAAAGGAGAGGTATTGATCACTTCTCTGCATTAGCAAAGTTTTCTTGCCTGTTATGTCCCACAGTGATACATTTCATGATGTATCACAACAGGCTTTGTGGGATCTATAAAGAATTTAATAGCTTAATTTATACTTATTAATAACCTGGATGCCCCATTTAACCAATATTCTGGATAGTTGAGATACTTGATATGCAGTTCTGTACAGTTTAAAGTCATTGCTTTTATTTGAACCATTTAAATGTTGATGTACAATGCACCATGACACTGTAGGTGGGATATTTTAATGCTGTATGCTTGTTTAGCAGCTTCAGTAATCCTTTGGACATGACACCTTCAGTGCTTTTTTATCAACCTCAGTTCTGTTTTAAACTTCTGCACTGCTGAAATGTTTTGAATGCATAAAAGTCAAGAAGTCTAGTTGATGAGGAACCACATCTCTTCTGCATTGCAAATATATTTTCTCATCTGTTTACTTATTTGTAAAATAGATGTAATATTTATCTAACTTATTAGGGTATTCTGAGATATGATTAATTTATGTACATTATTTTGACATCCTGCTATTAAAGACAGTGTAAAGTATATAAATGTAAACTATTTATGTAAAAGCATACACAAACTATAGCTTCACTTTTCTTCTCTCCCTCCCATCTCTCAAAAACATTATCAGTGAAAATTGAGGATGCTGAGTACTAATGGGATTGGATCTGTAATAAATAAGTGAGGTTCATAATGAGTTAACGTAAATTCTCATTAAGGAATAAGTCTTTCCTATCATCACCAGCTGGCAGGAGTAGGTCCATTTGTAGTTCCCTCCTAGTAGATGATTCATGATTCATACAGGCAACATATTTCCACATACGGCCCATGGAAAACATGTACTTGTGCTGCTTTGGTGTGTGGTAGTCTTTGGTTATGCTTTCTGCTTTTGGCCTATATGTAATGAAACTGACTGCTTATGCACTAAGGGCCTGATTTTCAGAGGTGCTGGGCACCTGCATTTCCCATTTATGTTAATTGGACTTGCTGATGCTCAACAATTCTGAAAATCTCATCCTGCCTCTTTTGATTTTCTTTCCACCACCTCCCTACAGGCCCTCTGGGTTCAAAGGTGAATGGAAAGGGGTTCCATTGATCCTCTTTTTCTCTCCCAGCCTTTCATGGAGCAGGGATTTTGGATCTTCCATACACACACTTGGAACAGGAGAGTACAGAAGAAAATATGGTGATATTAAAACTGGTTACTTTCGCATGAATGGATTCTTTATAACAAAGGAGGCAGTGAACCATTTTTGTAGGGAGCTGAATGTGAGAAAGTTTAGGTGTTTGATTTTCCGCATAGCTATGAAACTGGTCCACGCTTTTCTCCAGGGATGCTTGTGCACGTAGTAGCTAGATCTCCTGAGGTGGATTTGGAGAGAACTGCCAATGCTTTACTGTATGTCTACACTGCAGTAAAACACCCATGGCTGGCCTCTGTCAGCTAATCCGCACTCACAGGTCTCAGGTTGCAAGGCTGTAAAATTGCATTGTAGCCATTGAAGATCGAGCTGGAAGCTGGGTTCTGAGACTCCAGCCCAATCCCAAACATTTTCACTGCAATTTAATAGCACCGCAGCCTGGGCAGCTGCTGGGGCTCACAGGGCTATGGGCCAGCTGCGAGTGTTTCATTGTAGCATAGAAATACCCTTAATGTTTTATGTCTCTTCTTGTGCAACAAGAGTTACCTCCCTGTGCTGTTATGAATGAGATGTTTCCCAGATCCTACCTCCTGATTCTGCAACAAGAAAGGAGAGGGAAGCATTAAAAAAGGGCCACTCACTCTAACCTTAACAGGAATTCTCTTAAAATAAAATAAATAAATCGGTGAAATCCTGGGGAAACAGGAATCTTGCATTCACAAAAGCTTGAGCAGGGAATCAAAGGTAGTAAACAGGTATCTGGTGTTGTGTAGGTAAGGCACTAAATGAAGTAGAAATAACTTAACTTTTTTGGAAGATGACAGTAATAGACATGGGAAGGATAGATTTGAAATAGAGGAAGCTTTTAGATTCCTGAGACACTCAATGGCATGGAAGCACGATTGAAGGAAGCAAATGTGAGAAATGAACCCTGGTTGAGAATTAGTACATAAGACCATAAGAATTGCCATACTGGGTCAGAGGGGTCCATCTAGCCCAGTATCCTGTCTTTCTACGATATAACCGCATTTGCTCCAACCCCTCAGACAGAGACAAACACCTAAAAGATCTGTCATGCATTCTTACAACTACAATACCCACCTGCTGAAGTGAAGGAACAGATTGACAGAGCCAGAAGAGTACCCAGAAGTCACCTACTACAGGACAGGCCCAACAAAGAAAATAACAGAACGCCACTAGCCATCACCTTCAGCCCCCAACTAAAACCTCTCCAACGCATCATCAAGGATCTACAACCTATCCTGAAGGACGACCCATCACTCTCACAGATCTTGGGAGACAGGCCAGTCCTTGCTTACAGACAGCCCCCCAACCTGAAGCAAATCCTCACCAGCAACCACACAACAGAACCACTAACCCAGGAACCTATCCTTGCAACAAAGCCCGTTGCCAACTCTGTCCACATATCTATTCAGGGGACACCATCATAGGGCCTAATCACATCAGCCACATTATCGTTCACCTGCGCATCTACCAATGTGATATATGCCATCATGTGCCAGCAATGCCCCTCTGCCATGTACACTGGTCAAACTGGACAGTCTCTACGTAAAAGAATGAATGGACACAAATCAGACGTCAAGAATTATAACACTCAAAAACCAGTTGGAGAACACTTCAATCTCTCTGGTCACTCGATTACAGACCTGAGGGTGGCTATCCTTCAACAAAAAAGCTTCAGAAACAGACTCCAACGAGAGACTGCTGAATTGGAATTAATTTGCAAACTGGATACAGTTAACTTAGGCTTGAATAGAGACTGGGAATGGATGAGTCATTACACAAAGTAAAACTAGGTGGGTTTACTTCATCCGCCGATGAAGTGAGCTGTAGCTCACGAAAGCTTATGCTCAAAATAAATTTGTTAGTCTCTAAGGTGCCACAAGTACTCCTTTTTCTTTTTATGAGAATGAAGAAAATTTTTTCCAGGGATAGACTTAAAGGAAGTAGTGATCTGCTTCTCTTGGGAGAAAGTCTTAGGGGAGCTTCAAAACTATCTATAGAAAGCATTTCATATCAACTGGAGAAAAGGGCCGGTTGATTCAATATAAATATCTTCTTTTTAACCATCAACCTTTTTTTAATAAGTTGAGCCTGCTTCCCCTTATCAATTTTACAGATCCCATGGTTTGAGAGAAGTAGGGATGGTGTCACCTGCTTGTTTTTTCTACTACCTCCTTCCATCTTTCCCACCCTCTTTGCAGAATAGTGGAGAATTTCAGAGGAAGAGCTGCAAATGCTCAGCTGTGGAACTATATTGGTGATGTCTTTAAATCCTCACTTCAGTGGCAGAGGCAAGAGGGGTGAGCCAACCACTTCTTTGAAGCATCCTGCTCTTTTTTTACTTGGGCGCAGGGTGGGGTCAGAGGGCGGCAGAAAATGTGTTTTAAGAGAAACTTCTGAAACTCATCTGAACAGAAAACTTGAATTTTCCTTGGTGGGTGAAAGAGGCTTTATAGTCTTGATGTGTGCATTCGCTGTCGTTATAACTACGTGGATTGTAAGGCCTGGTCTGCACTTAAAATTTAGGTTGGTATAGCCACAGTACTCAAGGATGTAAAAAATCCACATTCCAAGTGCCATAGCTGTGCCAACCTAACCCCCAATGTAGATGCAGCTAGGTTGATGGGTTCTGTCAACTTAGCTACCATCATTTGGGGAGATGGCATTCCTATCATAATGGAAGAAACCCTTCCATAGGCTGCATCTACACTACAAGGTTATGCCAGCATAGCTACAGCGCTGTAGCTATGTCACAACGGACACTGTAGCGTAGATGTGGCTTTAGACTTTTCAGCAAACATATTGCAGCTTTCATCCAAGTCATTTTAAAAATATTGCTACACGTTTACATACATTGTTAACCCACTGTTCTTACACCTTTTTTTCAAAATCCCACTAACCCACGCAGTCCTCCTTGCTGTCCACCATCGCTGAGAGAAGCATGGAGCCTGCACAGCTCTGCACTATTGTCATGAGTGTTACAAGCACAGGGAGCACAATCCTGGAGCATTTGCAGAGCCACAAGAAGAACCAAATGAATGGGGAACGGCCTTCCTTGGAGGATGGCTGGCTGTGGGGCATAGCGAGAACCAATTCTGGGTTGTTGGTGGCGTTCACAGAGCAGTTCTAGGCAGTGGCGCACTGCTTCTGGGCCTGAGAAACAAACTCTGGTGGGATGGAATCAAATACAAGTTTGGGATGATGAGCAGTGGCTGCATAACTTTTGGACACACAAGGCCACATTTCTTGATCTGTGCTGAGCTCATCCCAACCACTAGCACAGAGACACCAAAATGAGAGCTACACTAAGGGTGGAGAAGTGAGTGGTGATCGCAGTGTGGAAACTTGCAACACCAGTTTGCTACTGGTCAGTCGGGAATCAGTTTGGAGTCGGGAAATGGACCGCAGGGGCAGTTTTGATGCAAATGTTCAGGGCCATTAATCGCCTCTAGCTATGCAAGACTGTGACTCTGGGTAATGCGCAGGGCCTAGTAGATGGATTAGCAGCAATGGTGTTCCTGAACTGCAGTGGAGCGATAGATGGCACACGCATCCCTATTTTGCCACCAGGTCACCTCTCTGCTGAGTACATCAACAAAAAGGGCTATTTTTCTATGGTTATGCAATCATTCATGGATCACTGGGGATGCTTCACCAACATCAATGATGGCTTGTTAGAGAAGAAATATGACCCATACATCTTTAAGAATATAGGACTGTTCAGAAACTACAAGCAGGGACTTTCTTTCTTGACCAGTGGATTACCACTGGGTGGGAATGTTGAAATGCCAGTAGAGATCCTGGGAGGGCCGGCCTTCCCCTAGGTCACAAAGTCAAACACCAGCCACCTTGACATCACCAAGGAACCATTCAGCTACCAGCTCAGCAGATGCAGAATGACAGTTGAATGTGCTTTTGGTCGTCTGAAGGATCACTGACTTTGTTTACTCACAAGATTGGACCTCCAGTGAGAAAAATTTCCCACTGATTAGAGCTGCCTTCTGTGTCCTGCATAATATATGTGAAACAAAGGGGGAAAGATTTTTCCACCGAGGTGGAGGTGGAGTGGCTGTCTGCTGAATTTTAACATCCAGGTACAAGGGCTACTAGAAAAGCTCAACGTGGACCTATACAGCTCAGGGAGGCTTTGAAAGATAGTCAGCCAGAGTAGTGTGTGGTGTTGTGGTATGCTCCACCTGATCCTGCTCTTTTTGTAGTCTAGTAAGGATTGTGTGGTGACTGCTGTACATGTAGGAATATAATGTTCAGTGCAACTATTTTTTGTTTTTGCATGATCCTGCAAGTTGTGTGTCACTGTTATGAACTGTCTTTCCGCTGGAGCAATTCAGTCGATTCAAGAGAAACCGGGTGGATTTTAACCATTTATTGAAAACTACAATAGAAGTAAGTAAACAATCTCACTCCCTGCTGGGTGGTCCAGCGAGACATACCAGCTGCAGGCAAATGCATCTACCCCTCCCTCCCCCCCGTTTAGAGTCTCATCACTACTCCACCACACAGAGAAGCTCTGAACACCCTCCTATATATCCTGAGTTATGCATGTGCCTTGTAATGGTTACGTGCAGGGTGGATTTGATTTAAATCAGATTGCTTTAAATCATGATTTAAATCGCTAGTCAGGAAGACTCGATTTAATCATGGATTTCTACATAAAAGTGCATTCTTGTTGGTTGTTATAACCTTCATACATATTCTTCACAACTCAGAGTTAGATGTAGGTTTCATTTTTAGAAGGTACACACAATACATTTTTAAAGTGATTTATTTTGGAAACTTTTCAGATTAGTTTTACAGCTATATCAGAAAATGAATGATTTTTGGTTATTTCATTTACCAAAGGTAATTGAAGCAGATAGTTCACCTATCAGTGACTTCATAAATATCTCCAATTCAACAGGTTAATCATTAATATTTGGAGGATTTTCTTTCCATGCTGTATTAGGAGGAGAACATCACCAGTCAGACATATAAATTGTTTTATTTAACTAAAACAACAACGTTATGTATTCTGGATTTTTTTTTTCTTCAACAGCAAACATAATATTTTAACAAAATAAGCATATGAATTTTTGAATTTAGTTACATTCAGGTTTTTTAAAATCAAGTTTGTTTTTGTTCATTCTTTTTAACTAAAATAGTTCTGCAGCTAACTCAGTTATCCTCACTTTCATTTTCCTGTTTGTTCACAATCTGGAAAAGAAAAACAAACTTTCCTGCTTTTTCAGGTCCCAAACAATTTCTCAATTTGGAATGAATTAGCCCAAAGGGAGAAGATATTCTTTCTACACCGGCAGAAGAAGCTACTGCTGTTAATAGTGAGATTATCACTTCAACAGTCTCTGAATCCAAGTTCTTAAGTGACTTCCACCAGTTCACTGGTATGACTTTCTTTAAAACACCATCAGCAAACATATATTTCTTGAATACCCTTAGCTCAGCATGTATTCAACATTTCTCTTAAGCCCAATGTTGAGAACTTTGGCTGTGACAGTGCCATCTCTTTTTTCACGATTTTGTTCACAAACTCTCATCAGATTAGGCCAGTTCTTGAGATAGTGCTCAAAACAGTCCACTGTTGAGTTCCATTGTATGTCTTGTGGGAGAGTTAGTTTGGTTCCTCCCACTTTTTTCAGAGCAGTTGCTGCAGAGTGGTTGTTACTGAAGTATTTTGCCATTTCAACAACATTAGCCTTTATTTCTGGAACACTGAAGTCTTTGGCTAGGAGGTGCATCAAATGAGCACTGCAACCATATGTTGTTAGGTTGGGATTCTCTTCTAAATAATTTTTTCTCATCTTGGATACATTTGCAGCATTGTTTGTGACCAAGCTGCATACTAAACATTTGAATTTTTTTCATAGTTTGTTATAGCTTTTACTGCTACTTCTTGTAAGTATTCTGCTGTGGTGCGCGTTTCCTGATGCATTAGTTGTTTCTGTACGGAAGACATTCCCTTCTTCTGTGGTCACACAAGCACATACAACAGGATCGTTGTGAACATTGCTCTACCCATCAGGACTCAGGTTAACAATTTTACCCTCTAGACCTTTTGCACACTGCTCAAATTCTTTCATACACTTTATCCAGCAATTTGCCTGTGACATTTGCTCTGTTGGGTGGACTGTATCCTGGTCTTAATGACTGAACCATGTTAATGAAGTGTGGGTTCTTAATCATACGGAAAGGAGAGTTTGTTGCATAAACAAACAGGGAAATTTTTTCATCAATTACCTTTTTGTAATCTGCTGGTTCTTATCACAAACTTTTGTGTTTTCTGAATGATGGAGTGTTTTGTTTTGTTTTTCTTTTTGCTACGGGTGATATACTGTGGCTATGTGACATATATGTTGTGACTGAAACACTAATTGGCAGATAACTATGAAACATCAATCCATTTTGTGAAAGTATCCACTTACCAAGAGGTATTTATTTCCTCTAGGTGTGGTAGATAATGGCCCAGTATAATCAACTTGCACCTTAACGCATGGACCATATATCCTCTGGTTTATTAAGGGAATCTTGCTTCTTCCCTGATCTGCGTTGACAGTATCACACTGCAAGCAATTTCTGACATATTGGTCAATATCAGATTGTACCAAGGACCACCAAGCTGTTTGCAATACACATTCAGTTGAATGAGCAATGCTCTGATGCCCCCCTTGATCACATGCAAGATACATGGTGTCATTTTGTAAGTGGTTAGGCACTACTCTCATCCGCTGGCTTTGTGGCGCTGCTATGAGTAGACCACCCTCTTCAGGTAGTATTCAAAGAGGAACTACTCCCTCATTATCTTTTTTTTAAAGAGAGATTTCTTAGAGAGATTGTTTGTTCTGCATTTCAGCAAGACTGTATTTTCTGACTCTGGTGTTTGAGTTCTTGCTACAACATTTTGTTGTGGAGATTGCCAGCAGGGTACATTTAATGCTCCCTGTTTAGCATCAAAATCAGCCTTATAGGACCCACAGCAGAATGGAACATGCTTTTGATGAGCTTTTACTTTGCCAATTAGTTTCATTTCTTCTCCTTTTAAAAAGGATAACTGTATACAGATATAAATCAGTGAGCAGTACAGGTTTACCATCTGAACTAAACATAGCATTTTCCTCCCATTCTGAAAGCCAGTCAACTAGAGCCATGCACACCCATTGAGAATCAGAACACAAGTACAGATCTTTTTCTAAGGAAACATTTTCCAAAACTCACTTCACCCAATTCAGCTTACTGAGCCAAATGTATATTATGTTTGCTTGCAATCACTATCTAATTGACAGGATCTATAAGTGCAAAACCAGTGTAGGCTCTTCCATCAATGTGGTATGATGAACCATCTGTAAGCCACACCTGAATAGATTTTAGTTCAAAAAGCTCTCTCATCCCATTTGGAGCCTCAGAAAGATATTTCTTTCAAGTGCTCAGTTGAAGAAGTGGGTACTCATGGGGATTCCCACCTACCTATAAACCTAAAGCAGTTTTAGATTGTCCAGGCAGAGTCTTTACCTGCAAATCTCAATCCATTAAAGCTAAAGTCCAGCGAGCCAGCTGAGAATTTGATACCTGTCCATCTTTAATTTGCCCAGAGAAAAGATATTTTAGAAGGGTGTGAAGAGTCCTAAGGACTATGTGTTTAACTCTGTAAGAGATTCAAAATGTTGAATGGCCCAATACACTGCTAGAACTTGTTTTTTGCTTGCAGAAAATTTTTCCTCCACTCAGCTAGGAAGCAGGAAAGCGTAGGTGATAGGTTTATCCTTGCTTAACTGAAGCTGCATTTACACAGCAGAAAGAGCTGTCGATGAAGCTCCTACTTCTAAATAAAAGGTTTTTGTAAGTTAGGATGTACTGGTGCAGCTATCTGGGCACTTTTTGATGTTAAGCCATGGACTGCTTGATTGTGTTTTAGACTTCCATTCCCAAATTTCTCCCTTCTTGAGAAGTCTATACAGTGGTTTAGCAATTTCAGCAAATGCTGGAATAAATTCCCTATTGAATCCTGCAAATCTCAGAAAGGATCGCAACTCATGTTCAGAGTACTGGGAGGTCTAAGATACCTTGGACTTGTTCCTGAAGGGGCTGTCAGCTATCAGGGCCAATTTCAGTTCCCAGGAAGGATACTTTATTCCTGCCTATCTGAAACTTCTTCCCATTTAATTTTAACCCTGTCTCAGTCAGTAGTTTAAACAACCAAGTTAGGCCTTCTCTGTGTGTTTCCTCAGTTTCTGAGGCAACTAATATATTATCATCATGTACCAATACCTGATCAGTTTCTAAAAGAGGAGACAGAAACTTGGTTATGGCTGCATGAAATAATGTGAGAGTTATTAAATCCATGAAGAAGTAGGGTTTGTGTAAACTGTTGACCTTTGTGCATGAAAACAAACTTATGTTGGCTTTCTGGGGCCACAAGGACAGACTAGAAGCCATTAATTAATTAAATCAAAAATAGAAAACCACTTCTTTCCGTCAGTTACTCATTCTAATAGGTCCTGATAGGATGCCACCACTGGGGCAACTGCAGGAGTCTGTTGATTCAGTGCTCGATAATCCGTGATTAACCTCTAGGAACCATCCAGTTTATGGACTAGCCAAAGAGGAGAATTATTGTTGTTAGTTGTGTGAACTAGTATCCTTTCGTCCACTAAGGACTTAATAATTTGAGTAACTGCCTCACCTGCCTCCTGTGGGTATTTATGCTGTTTTTTGGTGGAGGATCACTTCCCACAATTTGCACTTCTCCACTGAGCTTTGCACAGTCTTGTTTATGGGTAGCCCACAATTTATGGAATTGTCTTATTAATTGATCGCATGGGAGGGTTCTGCTTGAGGCACTGGGATGGATTCATTGATGGCTCTCATGTAGTAAGTGCCTTCCATTCCTTCCCTTAAATCAGGATTAGTTACTATTCCCTTTCTAATTCACGAAATGTGTGTTTTATAATCATGGATGTCACTCCAAAAAATCCCAATATCATCTTCCAAATTTTGTTTGCCAAATTTTGTCGGTCTGCACCCCAGATATTATTATTATTATTAGAACTTTACCTTTAAAAGGTATAAAGGGGGTTGTCCAGTGTAGCTGTCCAATTCATATCTCCTTGATTTTAAGGACCCCATGTGCACTTGGTTCTACCGTTTGACACCCTGGTATCCACTAAGATTTGTATTGCCTATCATGATTTTAACATTGGGGCACCCACAGTAATCCCAGGATAAGGGAACCTCCATGGGTTGGTGGGGCATGTTGTCCTATTGTGGACAGGGAGCACTAGGCTTCAGTCCTGGGACACCTCCTAAGGTTCTAACTGTGTGTTTGCAGGTACAGATTTAGAAAAAGTCTTTCCAGATGCTATGTACTCATGTTTACAAAGTGTCATCATTAACTTCCAGTATGGAATTCTTTCTTTGACATCTTCATATATATATAATAGTGACGGGGCAAGACCAGATGGCTATGGAAGAGTAGTGGGAGATAGATATATTAGCTCCAAGCTAAACAAATCCCTGGTACCAGGATAAGTGAAATGGCAGTTGCTCCAGGTCAATTAAGACACCTGGGGCCAATTAAGAACTTTCCAGAAGGCAGGGAGAAGGCTAGGTTGATTGGGACACCTGAAGCCAATCAGGGGCTGGCTGAAACTAGTTAAAAGCCTCCCAGTTAGTCAGGTGGATGTGCATGTCAGGAGCTGTGGGAAGAAGTTGTGCTGTTGGAGAGGCTGAGTAGTACACACCATATGAGGCACAAGGAAGGAGGCCCTGAGGTAAGGGTGAAGTGGAGCTTGAGGAAGTGAGGGCTCCTGTGGGGGAAGTAGCCCAGGGAATTGTACATGTCATGTTTCTAAAAGGTCAGCTACCATTGCTGATACTACTAGGGTCCCTGGGCTGGAGCCCGGAGTAGAGGATGGGCCCGGGCTCCTCCTCTTCCCCCCCCCCTTGCCTCCTGATTAATCACTGAGACTGGGAGACAACAGAGACTGTGCAAGAAAGGATAACTTCTCCTCACCTCCCTTGCTGGCTTATGATGAAAATGGCTCAGTAGACTTTGACCCTTGTCTCTAGAGAAAGAAGGGTTACGTGGAGGGACACAATGAGCCTCTGAGGCTAGCGAAATCCTCCAGGAAACGTGGGACTCACGGAGGCAAGGACAGAGCTTTGTCGCTATATATATATATAATTTTATATAATTTTTTTTAATGGTCCCTTAACTCAAAATAAGAAGGCCTCTTTTGATCTTTTCCTTTATCCCTGTTTATCTCTGAGGCCCTTTTCCTCTCCTTCCTTTCTCCCTTGAATGGTCTGAACAGATCTTGTTTTTCCTTTTATCTTTAAATCCTGCCTAGCTAAGCTATCCTGCCATGCTCCATATGCATGCTTGGCAGAATTGAGGATTTTGCCCTGGGTATTGTTTGCATTGACCACTAAGGCAATTCTATTCCTAAAACCAGGATGGAATCCTACTATTAACGTTTGTAGACCAGATTATCACAGTTGGCATCTGGGAAGATTAAATCATAACCTCCCCAAAGGTCTGAGGGCTCTCATTCTCCCTTTGTTTTGTATTCTACAAATTATTTTCCCCTAAGAGTGTGGCACTAGATTATATTTAGCTTCTCTTAATTGTGGTTTCTCATATAGATGCTTATCTATAATCTTGGTGGGAATATCTGATTTGAGATTGGGTGTCAGTGAAATAGCAACCACTAAACAAATATCTTGATTTGTCCATTCATTTACTTTAGCTTCTCTTTCCCAGTTTGGAAGCCAGCTCTTGTTACAGGTCCCATGGATGGAACAATGCCTCAGATTTGTTCAGAAAAAGTGAAGTAATCTCATTTACCACTTCTTCGCGGTCACCATTTTGATTGCCCCCCTCAGTGGGTCTCCACCTGACATGATGGCTTCTAGTGACAGGGACCATTGGATTAGGGAAATGATTCTCAACCGATTTACCAATGTGGGCCGCATCCAATGCTACCTGTATGGCCCCATGGATGTCACATGGGCCACAGCTGTGTACTGATTGGCTAGGTTGAGAATCACTGAATTAAGCAAAGAGTCTTGTGGCACCTTATAGACTAAAAGACGTATTGGAGCATGAGCTTTCTGACAAAGTGGGTATTCACCCATGAAAGCTCATGCTCCAATATGTCTGTAAGGTGCCACAAGACTCTTAGTCTGGATCTGCAAAAGCGGCAAACATGGCTACCCCTCTGAAGCGTGACTGAATTAGGGTGACAGTCTCTCTGATCTGGATCATCATGCCATAAATCACACTCATAATCATACTATGAGGGATATAAATCTCCCTCATTGTCATTCCTCTGAGGAGAAGGAGGGTGAGGACTCTGTTGCATGGGAACCTATAATGGAAGCCATCTTACCCCTACTTGCAACTGCATTTGTAATTTAGCAATGGTTTGATTGCAGTGACCATGGGAGGCTGCCTGTTTCCATCCCTGGTTCTCCTGCATTAAAACTCAAAGGACAGATGAAATATCTTTAATTCTTTCTCTAATTCCCCTACTTTTTGCCCAAGTTGTTGGCATTTCTTGGACAGTGTCACATTTTCATTAATGACTGTTCCCATTGTCACTGAGGAGCTCAAAATGGAGGCTTGAGTAGCCTGCAGATTGCTCTAATGCTGAAGAGCATGCTGGTGTCTCGCCCATTGGACTTATAAATCCTTCCAGGCTTTCTGGACCTGACTCAGCCTTTCATGGAATTCGGTGCTCGCCTTCCAGCATCTTTGAATGAGGGTGTTTTTCCTAATGACACTTTTAGGCTTAGTTGCCATCAACTTTCACCATTGCTCTTTGAGCGAATCCCAAAGAGGATCATTTAGAGTCTGCCATAAAGGCATCCTGGGACCAGTAAGGATCTCTGTTGGAGGAGATGTAACTGAGTACCTCTTCCTCCCCCATCCTCTCTTCTGTAGAGACTTTTTAGCCCACTACAATCTGTCTTCAACAGACTAAGATTGCAATCCAGGTTGGGGAAGCTAGGTTGCAGTCCCTGACCCCAAGTGCTATAATTTTCAGATCTGGCAAGATCTACTGGCCCTCACATGGGACATCAGTTATGACAAACTGCCCTTCCTCTCACCCCCGACCACAGAGTAATTCTGTCAAAATCGAGAGATATCAAGTGGATTTTAACCATTTATTGACAACTACAGTAGAATTGAAATGTGATCCTAGGCTACAATACAACAAGTAAGTAAACAATCTCACTCCCTGCTGGGTGGTCCAGTGAGGAGTACCAGTTGTGGGCAGATGAGTCTTTCTCTCTGTTTAGAGTCCCTCCACCGAATGCCACAAAGAGAACTCTAAACGTGTATGCTACGTTATGCGTGCACCTTGTGATTGTTATGTGCACATACACCGTATGTCCAGACATGTCCAACCATGGCTCCCCCTACTGCCAGAAAATGTGAAATGCATGCTAAAAGATAAACATTAAAACAAGAAGGGTAAAGGTGCCTCACTCTGGAGATACAGGCGCATCTAAGGTAGAGCCTTGTCTGGGACTATTATTTTTTTTTTTTTTTTTAGTCCCACCCCACCCTGCAGTTTCCACTCCCACCTGTTCTCGCATTGTTTCTTGCACTTTTATCCTGCTCCCACCCACAAAAACCTTAGATACCACAAATCCCTCAGGAGACAGATTCCCCCCATGCTATTTAAAAAATCAGTTAATAAATATATATAAACTGAAATCAGACACAGTTTTTACCACTAAAAGAATAAAACAAATACTGCTTAAACCATGTAAAAAAGACATAAACCATGTTATGATAGACATAAAATCTTCCTATTCCTCGCTTAGATTTAAGTATTAAAAGCTTTATTAAGAAAAGCCTGGCTTATATTACTGACATTCTATTTACTGAATGATTTACTGTTTTCCTGCAAATTACCACAGTGTGTTTTTGTTTTGGCAACCCAATCCTGCCTGAAACAAAGACTGTTTTTCCTGCTCCTGCTATTAGGGCAGCGGGACCTGCAGGATCCTAGTCCTGCAGCAGGGCTCTGGTTTAAGAGTGCAGCCTGTATGGGAGCTCTCCAGTCCCCTAACATTAGGCAGTAACAGCTAATTGGTTGCTTTCAGAACTGCTAAGTATTTGGTTGCATACATTGTGAAATAACAAAGATGAATTATGTTCCAAATAATAGAATTTTATTCGGTTAAAAAAAAAAAAGTTAAGAGAACAGAACTCATGAAGGGGAAAGAATGTTCATGTCTATTCCAGCTACACACATTCCAGCTGTGGCTTTCACACGTCAGTGCATATGAAGTGGTGATTGTCTTTAATGTCCCATGTGGTAGAGTGCAAGCAGTAGTTCAGCAACCCCCATACCAGGTGGAATGTTGAGGTGGTGCGGGGTGTAGGGACTTCCCAGTACTGAGTTCTCAATGGACTGCAGAGGGGGGCAAGCCCAAGATTGTTGAGACTGCTGGTTCACAAGTCTGCAGGATCAGTTTGCTGCCTAAGAAGCTCCTTTATGTCCTGGTGCATTTCCTTTTCCTGCTTGGACTCCTTGATCTTTCTCCTTTCCACTCTTTCCTTCTGCAAGTTGTCCACAGTGTTCATCCTCCAGGCCTTGTGCTCATGGTCCAGTGCAGCATTGGCTTGCAGGATTGCGTGGAACACGTCATCCTGAGTCCTTTTTTTTTTTTCCTTCCTTATCTGGCTTAGACATTCTGCGGGTGTGGAGGAGGAGACCCTGAAGGCTGCAATGGCAGCAGCTGAAGAGAAAACACTCAGAAATACCATTGTCAGCGCGTTCACTACAGAAAATGAAACTTAAGATGTTGAACTCGCTCCTCTTGCTCCTCCAAAGTTTTAAGCACTATATTCTCACTTTTGCTTGGGAATGTTTATGCACAACACCAGCCATGGGGAGTATGGCCTGCCAGGGGTTGGGGAAGTGAGGAGGGAATTGCTTGGTTGCATGATTCTAGTAGTGTAGGTCAATAGCACTGAATATTGGCACTGTTTCCCGTGGGCAGTGGTGGTTTTAGCTGATACCTTTCCCAATGTCGCAAAGGCAGAGAGAACACAGCTGCTGCTAGCATCCCGAAGCCACCTGGGCCTGTATGCTGCTAGCCTGGGTACTGAATTGGTGCCTGCTAAAGTTATTGCTGAGTGGTGTGGGAAAGTGTCCTACTGCGGAGAAAGAAATAAGGCAGCCCTCCCTAGAAACCTTCAGCAGAGGATTTCAGAGTACCTCAAGGAAACTTTCATCGAGATCTTTCAGGAGGATTCCAGACACATCCCTGTGTACGTAAACAAATGGCTCTACACGGCACCCCTACCTAACTAGAGGGGAATGAAAAGCAGATACAACTCTTTTGGTTGTGCCGCTACCTCTTCTAGCCTAAGGAAATTAATGTGTCCTGCTACTTTTTTTGAGGGGGGGAAGGGCATCCCTGTAATAGAAAATTTATCTACATAATTACCCAAGGTTCCTTCCCCTGCATTGGGCTCACCTGTGCTCAACTGGTTGGACTGCAGAGGAGTCAAAAGCAGGTCCTGGTTCACTGCCCAGCTGGATCCCCCAGTTACCTGTCCCCCATACTGTTTCTACTCACTTTTCAAAGCAGAGGCCTGTGACTCTGGTTCATCAGAGGTATCCACAGTGCTGGAGGGGGTGGGGTGTGTCAGCAGAGTATGGCATGCAGCTCTTTGTAAAAGCGACATGTCTGAGACTTGACACCAGATCTGTTGTTGGCCTCTGGTATGCCTGCCGCAGCTCCTTGACGTTGCATCCCTTCTACTGTATCCCCTGAGCAATCTGTTCATAGATGTCGACATTTATGTGGTTGGGCCGGAGCTGTGCCCATACAGCCTCTTCTCCACACAGGCCCGGAAGATCCAGTATTTCCTGTAAAAAGAAAAGGAGTATTTGTGGCACGTTAGAGACTAACAAATTTATTAGAGCATAAGCTTTCGTGAGCTGTAGGTCATGAAAGCTTATGCTCTAATAAATTTGTTAGTCTCTAAGATGCCACAGGTACTCCTTTTCTTTTTGCGGATACAGACTAACACGGCTGTTACTCTGAAAAATATCTCCTGTATATTCCAGACAGGAATGGGTCTGTAGCATGTAGCCAGCATGATCAAGTAGCCAATTGCACTCAACTATGGACAGCTACTAGATGTGTTCGCCAAGCCACACAGTGTAGACGTACACAACTAGGTCAACGTGAGGTGCCTTGCATCGACCTAACTTTGTAGTGTAGACCAGGCCTGAGTACGCTTCCCAGACCTGAAGAAGAGCTCCGTGTAAGCTCAAAGGCTTGTCTTTGTCTCCAACAGAAGTTGCTCCAATAAAAGATATTACTTCACCCACCTAGTCTCTCTGTTTTCTTCTCAGTTATTTGGACCAGTTCCAAACAGCAATTTTTTTGGTAATGTCCATTATGATAACCTGTACAACATCACTTTGTTTCTGTGACACACATCTTTACTGTAATAAGGAGTGCTGGTAAAAAAAACTAATCTTTGGGTTTTTGTTTCAGTCACATGACATGGGTCAAGGTTACATAAGTCTAGACCCCTGTCACTTGCCAGGGATTTGTGTCTGCTGAATCCAGGGCTTAGCTTACCTCACCACCACCCCTCCCCATCTTCCCCTTGGATATTTTTTAAAATAGGTTTGGTTACCTGTTCCATTCTAACAGTGCCAGTTAGTAAAACACAGATAGTGTGTCAGAGTAGCAGCCATGTTAGTCTGTATTCGCAAAAAGGAAAAGGAGTACTTTTGGCACCTTAGAGACTAACAAATTTGAGCATAAGCTTTCGTGAGCTATAGCTGAAGTGAGCTTTAGCTCACGAAAGCTTATGCTCAAATAAATTTGTTAGTCTCTAAGGTGCCATAAGTACTCCTTTTCTTTTTTACAGATAGAGTGGCTTAAGATGGCGGTCGTGTGGATGTCATGAACCACTTTGACAGGATTATTCTGCTTCTTATTGGACAATAACTGAACTCTGAAGCTCAGTTGTTTTCTGATCATATAGCTACACCTCTACCGCGATATAACATGACCCGATATGACACAGGTTGGCATACTACACGGTAAAGCAGGGCACTTCTCCTCTTTCTCCTCCCCCCCCCCGGTCTGGGAGGTAGGAGCTATGGGGGGGCATTTTGGGGGGCCCCGCAGGCCCAGAGTGGCCTGGGTGATTAGCGGGGGGCCGGGAGCAGCCCGTTCTGCTTCCCTGATCCTGGCTCCAACTGTGTCGCTTGGGGGAGGGGCCTTGGGGGAAGGGATTTCCCTCCTTCCCCCACCAACAGTGGCAGGAAGCAGAGCAGCTTGGCCCCAGCCTGCTCCACTCTATCAACTCCCAGCGGCACTCCGCTTCCCGCCCCCGGTGAGTGCGGGGTCCTTTCCCCAACCTCCCCCCACTCACTGGTGGCAGGAAGCGGAGCGCCGGGGCTGGGAGCTGGTGGAGTGGAGTGGGCTGGGAGCACGTTGCTCCGCTTCCCTCCGCTGCCAGTGAGTGCCTGTTGGGGCGGGGGTGTGGCTGGGAGCGGGGCATTGAGGGGACAGGGAGCAGGGGGTTTGGGTAGGGGGTGGGGTCTCTGAAGGGGGTGGTCAGGGGACAAGGAGCAGGGGGGCCAAAGCAATTTCGATATAACGCGATAAGATTTTTTTGGCTCCCATGGACCGCATTATATCGAGGGTAGAGGTGTACTTCTCAAAGATCTTCTACAGTGGCCTGTTCAGCTGCTGAGACCGATTCCATCTACTGTTGGTGTTGGTGCATGTTGGAAGACAATGGGTCAGGGACAGCGAGTCAGGACACCTGGGTTCTGTTCCAGGCTCTGCCACTGTCTGTGCGACCTTAGGCAAATTGTCTTTGTCCCCACTTCTCGTGCTTTGTTTTTTCTTTTTAGATTGTAAATTGCGAGGGGCAGGAACTTTCTGTTTTGTACAGTGCCTAACATGGTAGGGTCTCAGTCATAACTGGGCTCTCTAGGTGTCACCCTCTTTCTTTTAATTATCATAAATGTTCAGTGACTGGGTGAATTTATGGTACTTATCTTAGTACATTGTTAGAATTCTGGATGTCCTCAGACAGAGAGATATTGTCTTCCTTCGTTTCATCATGTATGTTAACTTGATATGCATGGTATGGCTTTGCAGATTGCTGTTTATCTTTTTAGGTTGCCAGCCACTTTGTTTGATACCTGATATTCCTGTGTTGGTCACAGTATTGTTTAAATTCTTTATCTGATTTAGTAGCTTGTAATCCTCTTCGTGCTACTGCTGAAATATACTGTAGCTCTTCAATGTCTCTGGACCTGCCACTTTTAGTGGAGAACTTTGCTTGTTTCGGATTCTCTGCAATATTCCCTGCTTCCAGGAAAATTGTAAACATTGCAATCACCTCCATTTATTCCTTTCCAGATTGAGCGATTCATGTGCTTTCATACGATGCATTTTTTTAAATTCGTATTCTAACGTAAAATAATGTGGCACACTGTTGCTTGTAATTTTAATTTCCTAGTCCCAGTCACATGCCATGGGTGTCAGAGTAGTTGTCGGAAGTGTTCAGTAAAGTAGTAGCTTTGTTTCATGTGCCACACAAGCTACATGGTTGAATAAAGTTTTAAGACAAATTTTCATGTGGTTTGCATAGCTTAGAGGTCACAGTTCCACTTGTGAGTAACTAATCTTTCACTGGAATAGGTGTGATGGCACCAAAGAATACAGAGTGTGTGTGTGTGTGTTTATATATATATATTACCAGCGAGAATTCATCTTTATTAAGTTTCAGAGTAGCAGCCGTGTTAGTCTGTATTCGCAAAAAGAAAAGCAGTACTTGTGGCACCTTAGAGACTAACAAATTTATTAGAGCATAAGCTTTCGTGAGCTACAGCTCACTTCATCGAATGCATCCGATGAAGTGAGCTGTAGCTCACGAAAGCTTATGCTCTAATAAATTTGTTAATCTTTATGAAGTGAATCTGTGTGCTAACAATATTAAAGACTATGAAATAATTGCAGGTACTCATTGTTGCTTTTGCCGGGAACAGATCGGGAATGCTCTTCATAACTCTTCAGAACTTCTGTTAAATTAGTAAGCTAGCTAGAAATGCGTTGGATTTCCTTTTCTTAAATGGCTGGTAAAATAGGTTGTGCTGAATGGAATGTATATTCTTGTTTTTGTGTCTTTTTGTAATTTAAGGTTTTGCCTAGAGGGTTTCTCTGTTTTTTGAATCTGATTACCCTGTAAGGTATTTACCATCCTGATTTTACAGAGGTGATTCTTTTACTTTTTCTTTAATTAAAATTCTTTGAAGATCCTGATTGCTTTCATTGTTCTTAAGATCCAAGGGTTTGGGCTGTGTTCATCTATGCAAATTGGTGAGGATTTTTGTCAAGCCTTCCCCAGGAAAGGGGGTGTAGGACTTGGGGGGGTATTTTGGGGGGAAGACGTCTCTAAGTGGGCTCTTTCCCTGTTCTTTGTTTAACACGCTTGGTGGTGGCAGCATAGGGTTCAAGGACAAGGCAAAGTTTGAACCTTGATGAAGTTTTAACCTCAGCTGGTAAGACTAAGCTTAGGGGGTCTTTCATGCAGGTCCCCACATCTGTACCCTAGAGTTCAGAATGGGGAAGGGAAAAAATGGAAAAAAGTCGGGTCTTGAAAAATTTGGCATGCAGTGTGAGACTAAGGATATGTCTACACTAGTACTTTTGGCTGTATAATTTATGTTGCTCAGGGGTGTGGGGAAAAAAATCCTCTGACAGAAGCGCTGATGTGAATAACGCTATGTTAACAGGTGACGCACTCCTGCCAACATAGCTGCCACCACTTCTTGAGGGTGGTTCAATTATGTTGATGGGAGAGGTCTCCCATCTGTATAGAGTGGTTTACACAAGCGATCTTACAACTGCATCGGTGCAGCTGTGCCGCTGTAAGTTCGCTAGTGTAAACATAGCCTAAATAAATGGTCTACTTAGTGAGAGTAATTAGTGACAATTTACCAAGGAATGTGATGGATTTTCCATCCCTTGGCATCTTTAAATCAAGATTGGATGTTTTTCTGAATGATTTGCTCTAGCTCCACCAGAAGTTGTGCACTTGAGGCAGGAGTTGCATGGTGACATTCTATGCCCTGTGTTGAAGGTTGGACTAGATGATCCTAATGGTTCCTTTTGTAATTTCATTTCAAAGTACCCAAAGATGGTATTCTGTACTAAATTAATGATCTTACCATTTTTATCTATTAAACCACAGTAACACAGCTTTAAAAGACTCAGCATTAACTCCGAGTACCATATATACTCGATCATAAGCCTGTTCATTTATAAGCCTACCCCCACAAGATGGATAAGTACAAATGGAAAATTTTTATGACTCATTCATAAGACGATCCTATAATTCAGGGGTCAGCAAATTTTGCCTCCCGGGCCATCAGGATAAGCCGTTGGCGGGCCGAGATGGTTTGTTTACCTCGAGCATCCGCAGGCACAGAAGTAAACCTAAGTAACAAAGTGTCCCGGCACGCCAGTTGCTTACCCTGAAGGGCCAGGACAGCAACTGGTGGGGACATATTTTGCGGGGGAGAAGCTGGGGGTCAGGGGAGTAACCCCTATGACCACCCCCCACATGACCCCACCCATAGCCTGGGACCCCCACTCTCCCCATCCCTTCCCACCTTATCTGGGGAGGGCCAGGCGGCGCAGCAGCAGCCTGCTCCAGCAGGCCAGGCCAGGCAGCACTGCCGCTTTAGAGGCTGGGGGGAGAGCAGCATGGCTGGAAGTGGAGCGATTCTGGCCCTGCCTCTTCCCTTCTGGCTCTGCTGGCTGTGCTGCCTCTCCTTGCTCCCTCTGTTGGGGGGAGGGGCTGTGTCCCACCTCTCCCTTTCTATACCCGTTCATAAGCCGACCCCCTTCTCTGATGCTTCCCTTTTTTAAACTAAAAAAAAAATTTGGCTTATGAACGAGTATATAGGATACTTTTTTTGTCACCTATTCCCCCAAAAGTAAATTTCTAAGTGAGTAGTTTAATTGCCACAAAAATAAAATAGAATAAAATAAGGTAGTACGCTAAGGCAGATTTTGTTGTCAGTTTTATGCTTGATTCCATTGTTAGTTACAACTCCATAAAAAGGAATTCATTATAACATTCAAAGATTAAATGTTCAGCAAAAACACAAAAAATGTGATTTTTCTTCTTTTCTGCTGCTTTATGATGTGTAACGGCAGCCTTAAACTTTTTTTGCAGTTATACATCTCAGCCTATATAAAGGCTTTCCCAAGATCCTACATCGAAGAGAGGGAAATGGATATTTATATTAGATTATGTGGGTCTCTTGGGAAAGTCTTTTTACATCCTCAAGAAGAGTAGAAAAAAGGCATTTTTTTGTTTTGATTTTTCAGTTTTCCTTAACACTTCATATGTGTTTGTAAACATTGTATCTGTTTGTGAATTACACTGCAAGTGTTTGTTTTTGTGCACATAACGTTTTTTGTTTGAGAATGTTCATCCAGTAAATGACGCTAGTTTTTTGAGGCTACTTTGTTTTGTTCCACGTTGGTTGAACTTGTTCGTCAGTGCAAAAACTGAAATGTGATGTTTTGTATTATAGGTCCAGAAACAGTGGAAATCCATTTCATAATTTGCAAGGACAAACTTCTGAAGCTGTGGAAAAATATGGTATGTCTTCTGTATTTTCATGTGTTGTATATGCAACTTGTTGCCAACTGTCTCTTTAACAAAACTTGCCTATAAAAATGAGAAGTTGTAACAAAAACTCCATTTAGGGGAAGTACTGAGACATATTCTTTTATTTTCAGACATTTAAGTTGTAATATTTCTTCCCTTATGATACACAGTTCTGACAGTTGGTAGTCACTTGACATTCAGGGATTCAGTAAATGAAGCACAAAATGATGTAGCCTTGATGAGCCCCCTTTAAAGTTGTTTCACGAACCTAACATACTACTGTTACTATATGTTTGTACTGACACGGATTGAATCAGAATTGAGACAACTTTTAATTTTTCTCTAACTGCTGAACACATTTGCAAAATTTCTAAAAGTTTGAAACTTCAGTTGCTAATTTAAAAGTACAAAATAAGATGTATAACAGCATTCAGGGCAAAAGCCGATATTAACATAGCTTTCAGTTTAGAAATTGAAAATGCAGAAATTAAGGTTCTAATAGTAATGTTAATGTGTTTGTAGTGCACACTGTCTATTTTGTTCATACTTTTAACAGTGTAACCTAGAATTGAAAATATTACATATATGCAGTGTAGCAAAATTAATGTTTTAATTTTTAAACTTTTAAAATATCTTGCAACCTTTAAACTTAATGGGATAAAAATATGAGTAAGAGAAGAAAAACCATAGTGTTCAAAACAGTTTCATAACTAGCTAGGTTTTCAATTGTACTTTTGTATAGATACAAAAAATATAGCTGCAGAATTCTAAAATTTCTGAGTGTAGTGACCAGTAATTGACTTAAAATCTTTTAGAACTGCACATACCCAAAGTGATTTTTTTAATCATTGTTACATTTTTTTCTAGTTTACTGAGTGACTGTCCATTAATAAAGACTAACATTATGGAATTGGAATGCTTAAGTTTTAAACTTCAGCCACTTTTGAATAGTGTACAAAATGTTTTTTGAAACCGTTTAAATGTGGTAAGAGGTGGTGTTCCTAATTAAAGAACTGCTGAACGCATCTGGGGGGAGGTGCGTAAGTTTTTTTGGGTTTTTTTTGGTTTTTAAAAAGCAACCCCCCCAAAAAATTTGTTGTGCTAAAGTATTGAAGGATTGGCCCAGAAGGAAAGGGGTTTTTAAAGAGTTACGAACAATGTAAAACTGTTGGGGGGAGGGGGGAGCTTTATAATGAAAGTTGAGTTACAACCTTAGCTATAGATTTTGCTTTCATGATGGCTATAAGTCTTTGCAAGAGCTGTGATGTTTCCTTTGCATAATACAGTTGTTCTTGGGAGACTTTAGAAATTGGTCCTCTGCTCTGTCAAGCAGGTAGCAGCTAGTGACTGCTCCGTCATTTTTGTGCCCACAGCACCTCTGAGACCACCCACCTGCTTCTTGTTCTCCAAAAAATTGCTCTTCAGTTGCAAAAAGTTTTGTGGATGGTAACAGCTCCTGTTGAAATCTAGGCCACTACTTTTATGCTGACTTTTTTCTCCTACTGGCCATTCTGCTCTGAATGATGTAACTATTTGTCATGGTTGTTTTTTTTTAACATAGTCCCTGAATGTGTACTAGACAACTTAGGCACTGTATAAAAATAAGGGCACATTCCTTACCCCATTTTAGAACTTGCAATCTAATTTTAGGTGTGGGGAACACCAAGAAGGCTGGTGATTACAGGAACATAATCAAATGGTTATTCCTTTTTAGTATCTGCACATCTTAGTAGTTCCAGTAAGTAAGGGCGGGGAGGGTGTGAGAGGAGAGAGCACAATCACATCCTGTAGGTAATATGGAGGAAGTGTTTTTTGTTTTTGTTTTTTTAGGAGCTGTCAGGGGATGGTGAGGGTTGGTGAAGAGACACTGGGAAGGTAATCTGCATAAGAAGCAACAAGGAAGAAGATAGGAGTGTGAGAAGGAAACTAATGAGGGGATCACAGGTGGAGAAGAGGCTTGATGGAACAAAAGGTCAAACGTGAAGGCTGAAGTGGAACTGTGTACTATCTTCGTTGCAAGGACAGGAACTTTAAATTTGATACACAGGGCAGGAGGGAGCCATTAGAAAAATTTAAAAGGGGGTGATGCGGTCTAACAGCTGATATGGAAGGTAGTTTCAGCAGCAGCTGTGGGTATCAAAGACTGGAAGGAATTTACAGTGATGGAGATGATTAAGATGTAAACAAGTTATTTTGCCATTGCAAAAGACAAAAAGGAATGGATTCTTTTTTATGATGGGGAGAAAGATGGAGCAAGATTTGGTTATGACCTAAGTGAGAGATGGAATTCAAGTGACTTTCAGATTTTATCACTTTATGATGGAGACTCATGTTGACAGTAATTAACAGAGGCAGTGGACAGGGTATAGGAGGAAAAATAAATGGCTTTTGTTCATGCTGAACCTAAGATAAGAGCAACCTATCCAAAAGGAAACCTAGGAGAGAGTCTGAAATGCAAGGCTGGACATACCTCATGTAGAGAAATAAATGAGTCCTAAGGCTAGAGATAGCAGATGCAGGCAAAAGAGCATAAGAATGGCCACCTGGGGTCAGACCAGTGGTTCATCTAGCCCAGTGTCCTGTCTTCTGACGGAGACCAGAGCCAGATTCTTCTGTCCCTTACTGACCAGGCCTAGCTTCTGGCAGTCAGAGGTTTAGGGGGACACAGAGCATGGGATTGCATCCCTGATCATCTTGGCTGTTAACCACTGATGGACCTATCCTCCATGAACTTATCTAATTCTTTCTTGAACCCAGTTATAATTTTGATCTTCATAACATCTCCTGGCAATGAGTTCCACAGGTGGACTGTATATTAGCTACCTTCCAATCATCTAGTATAGAGGCTGATTTAAGCAATAGGAAACATACCATAGTTAGTAGTTCTGCAGTTTCATATTTGAGTTCTTGCAGAACTCTTGGTTGAAACCATATGGTCATGGTGACTTCTTATTGTTTAATTTATAAGTTTGTTCCAAAACCTCCTCTACTGACTCCTAAATCTGGGACAGTTCCTCAGATTTGTCACCTAAAAATGGTAGCTCAGGTGTAGGAATCTCCCTCATGTCCAGTGGAGTGAAGACTGATGCAAAGAATTTATTTAGCTTCTCTGAAATGGCCTTGTCTTCCTTGAATGCTCCTTTAGCACCTCGATGGTCCAGTGGCCCCACTAATTGTTTAGCAGGTTTCCTGCTTCTAATGTACTTACTTTTTTTATTGACTTATTTATTGCTGTTCTTTTTTTAGTCTTTTGCTAGTTGCTCTTCAAATTCTTTTTTGGCCTGCCTAATTATATTTTTACACTTGACTTGCCAGATTTTGTGCCCCTTTCTATTTTCCTCACTCACATTTGACTTCCAATTTTTAAAGGATGCCTTTTTACCTCTTACAGCTTCTTTTACTTTATCATTGTTGTTTGCCATAGTGGCACTTTTTTGATCCTCTTACTATGTTTTTTTTAATTTGGGTTATATGTTTAGTTTTAGCCTCTATTATGGTGTTTTTAAATAGTTTCCATGCAGTTTGCAGGCATGTCGCTCTTGCGACTGTAGCTTTTAATTTCCATTTAACTAGCTTCCTCATTTCTGTGTGGTTCCACTTTCTGAGGTTATATACCACTGGGGTGAGCTTCTTTAGCATTTTCCCTCCCACAAGGATGTTAAATTTAATTACGTTATAGTCACTATTAATGAGCAGTTCAACTATATTGACCTCATCCTGTCCATCACTGAATTTTGTAGAAGTGCCATCTCTCTAGCTGTACCCCCTCCTTTGGTGGTTTCTCTTTCTCCACACGCCTCTTTGCTGGAACCCATTCAAAGGGCTCTATGATTGCTCCTCTCTTGTTCCTCTGCACTATCCCTTTTACTTTTAGGATCCCTTATCAAAGGAGCATGGCTAACTCATGGGAAATGGGTTTAAAAAGCCAGCTCCTGAGCAACCAGAGGAAGCTACCGAACAGGAGAAGCAAACAGGAGTTTTGTGGTGGTGTGTGAGAGCCAGATACACCTTACTCTAAACTTCGGCAAAACAAAAAGGACAAACAAACTAAAACCTCTACAAGAGTAAAAATAATGCATGCTGAAGTCCAGTGGCAGAACAGGGCTATCAAGTTTATTGCACTGAATGCACCACATATGATTAGCTCCTTTGTAGGCAGATGGCATGCATGTGCAGTTGTTGCAAGCTACTCATGGCCCTCAGAGGCTCTTGAGACTGGAATGGCTGAACTGGAGGAGTGAAGAGAGACAGAAGTACAAAGATGAAACTTTCTGGGACACAGTAGCACGGTGTCACCCCCAGTCCCTCAGCCTCTGTGCTGTCAAGGAGCTTGAAAGACTCAAAGGAGAATATCAAGCTGGAGGGGAGAAAAACAATCCCATAGTTGGGACCTTTCTTCCAGGTGGTATCCTCTCGCACTGAGGAGACCACTCCTTGGAAAGGGAACCCCAGTCACAAGGAAGAGCCAGGTAATAGTATTGGGGGATTTGATCAGTGGAAATATAGATAGTTGGGTTTGTGATGACCGATAGAACCACATAGTGAATTCCCTGTTGGGTGCAAAGGTTGCAGATCTCTCAAAACATGTAGATAGACTTATGTGTAGTGCTGGGGAAGAGCCAGTGGTCGTGGTAAACGTAGGTACCAATGATGTAAGGAAAGGTAGACTAGAGGTCCTTGAGGCCAAATTTAGGCTGCTCGGTAAAAGATTAAAGTCTGGGACCTCCCTGGTAGCATTTTCTGAAATGCTTCCAGTTCCATGTGCAGGGACAGTTAGGCAGAACAGCAGGGTCTCAATGCGTGGATGAGATGGTGGTGTTGGGGGGAGGGATTTAGGTTTATTGGGAATGTTTTGAGAGGAGGAGGGGTCTATACAGGAAGGATGGGCTCCACCTAAACCAAAACAGAACCAGACTGCTGGCATGTAAAATTAAAGAGGTCATAAGGGTATTTTTAAACTAAGGGGGAAAGCAGACGGGTACGGAGGGACACATGGTTCGGATAGAGATATCCCTTAGGAAAGGATTTATTAAAGGGGATACTCTATATCCTAATGAAGAGGAGAGGATAGAAGTTGATAAAGTACAGAAAGAACTGAAGAGAAACGGTCAAACGAGTCCCATTTAATCACATCACATGAAGGCAAACAACTAAATACTGACAAATTTTATAAGTGCTTGTATACAAATGTAAGAAGTCTAAATACTAAGATGGGTGAACTTGAGCACCTGCTATTAAATGAGGATTTTGATATAACTGACCTCACGAAACTTGGTGGAACAATTATAACCAATGGGATAGGATAATACCAGAGTACAAAACACACAGGAATGAGAGTAAGCCCTACTGGAGGGGGAGTGGAACTATATGTGAAAAAAGGATAGTCAAATTTAGTAAAAAATCTTAAATGAATCAAACTACCACAGAATCTCTATGAATAGAAATTCCATGCTTGAATAATAAGAGTATACCAGTAGGACTATACTACTGATCACCTGACCAGGATGGTTTTGATTGTGAAATGCTCAGAGAGATTAAAGAAGCTATAAAAACAGAAAATCCAATAATAATGGGAAATAACTATTTCCATATTGATTGGGTACATGTCACCTCAGGATGGGATGTGGAGAGAAAATTTTTAGACACTATTAATGACTGATTCTTGGAGCAGCTAATCCCTGGAACCCACAAAGGTAGAGGCAATTTCTGAGTCCTAGGGACTCTGTATCGATCCATGAGGTGAATATAGCTGAATCGTTCAGTAATAGCAACTATAATGTAATTAAATTTAACAACCTTGTAGGGGAAAAAATATCAAAGAAACCCACATCAGTAGTAATAAAAACTTTCAAAAGGGGTATTACACAAAAATGAGGAAGCTTGTTAAATGGAAATTCAAAGGAATAGTCACAAGAGTGACATGCCTACAAGCTGCATGGAAACTATTTAAAAACAACGTAATAGAGGTTCAAACTAAATGCACTCCCCCTCCCACTCCACCCCCCCCCAAAAAAAAAAGACAGTAAGAGGACCCAAAAATACTACCATGGCTAAACAGCAGAATAAAAGAGGTAGTTGCATCCAAAAAGGCATCCTTTAAAAACTGGAAGTCAAATCCTAGTGAGGAAAATAGAATAGAGCATAAACTCTGAGAGGTCAAGTGTAAAAGTTCTTTTAAGACCAATTATGCTACAGTTTATCACATTTCTTTCTTTCTCACTTGGGCCAGCCAGTGTTCCAAGCAGCTTTACAAAAATCAGGTGCTCTCTTCACTGCTCTCCAGAAGATTTTTTTTGACGGTTTTCTGTTTAGGCAATTGGTTCATCTTGTCCATATTTTGGCCCTGGCAGCAAACATGCATAATTTCTTTCTCATGGGCCTCTGCCATGTTTAGAGGCAATAGTAAAAATACTCCAGAAAGGAAAGTTTTTTTTCTAACAGATAGAATGGTCAAACTGTCATTTCTAATTAGGGTTTTAAAGAAGCAAATTTCACCAACAAGAAAGTCTCTCAACCAGTAGTTTGTCAGCCTTTATTCCTTAGGCCCAGTCCTGACTGAGACCACTTCACATCATCTTCTAGTGGGTAATGCTGTATGGAGAATCTGGAAGCAAAACTCAGTCCCTTTTCTGGGGAAAGCCTTGGTGGCTGAACAAACTATGCACAAAAGCAAGCACCATTCTCCAGGAGCTAGACACTAACAAGCTGCAAACATAAGCCTGACAGAATCCTCAGGGCACACACAGAGATCCTCTCAGAATAAACTCTTTAACTATAGAAGGTGAAGAGTCTGCACAGAGACGTATAGGGGCTCATAGCTGTTCAGCTAGCACTATGATGAGTAGCTCAAGTATGTCCCTATAAACACACACTATTCAGAATGGAACCCATGTCAGTGGTGACCTATATGTAGTACTATGGCAAAGCCATAGTCTTTTCAGGAATCTGTTCTCTTCAGATGAGCAGAATGAAATCTGCTGTGTAACACACACTTCCATCGGCTAGGCACCAAAATACTTGGCCAAAATAGTTGAAGGGAAGGGCATCTAAATCTATAAATCTTCATCAGGGTAACTGAGGAAAGGAGCTCACAGTGTGCATTTATCATCCCCAAGAATGTTTTTTGACATCCTGTCCACTTCACCTCTTTAAAAGGAAGGAAAAAAGCCCAATTATTGTGAAAATAATTAGTGTTGTTAGACCATCTGAATATTGCAGGGAAAAAATCTCCCCTTTCCTTTACTTTCCTTTGACCCCAATCAGATAGCTTTTTCAATTAAGTAAGAAGTCCATTCCTATTCCAGATGCCTCAAACTTGTAGCATGGCTCATGGCATACAGTTTATCCAAAATAACATATTAGGTATAGTCAAATTAGGTTCCATTCTTCGTTATCTATAGGCACTCCAATTAGGCTTAAGAGATTGGGCTAGAATTCAGTTATTAATGGATTTATTTTTCATTTCTAAATGCATCCTTACAAACCTGCTTCACTGCACCCATTGAAAATTGAATAAAAACACACAATTCCTGCTGCTTTCCCAAGAAGGAAAAAGGAAATTACATTGCTTCCAATTAGGGCTTCTTTTCTTCTCTAAAGCAAATTGAGAAGATAGAAAATGGCACAAGACCGGTCATCATGCCCTAAAGGAATACTGTAAACTTTTCATCCTGTTTTGCATCACCATCTCTTGCTTGGATGACAGATATTTCATTCTGTGGACCACTAATGATCCATGGACAATAGTTTTAGAACCACTACTTTAAGGATTTATGTCTCTGCCACTGATGATCCTAGGGAAATGTGGCAGACTATTTTATGAGCTTTTGAACCTAGTGCCAGCTTCCTGGAAATGGTTATTTGCATTTAGATCCCCCTCTTTTCTATCATTAGGTCCCCAGTTACTTTGAGCCTTAATTTGATTTTGATAAGGTTATTTTTTTTATCATTCCTTCCTCGCTCAGACGCCTTCAAAGGTATTGCAGCTGTTAATCTAGGTTGTTTTAGATTTCTCTTCTTTGTGGCTATTAGGTTTGCCAGAAGAACAGGGATAATAACCCTTTCTGCAGTTCCAGAATAGATTTGTTTTTTCATATTTCCACTCGCCTTTCCTATTTCCCTTTCATTCAACCCTTGATGTACGAAGGAAATGTCATTTCACTATTTTGATACTGGTATTAGTAATATTTGCACTTTGCCCTTCTCATCTGTTGATCTCAAACTATATTACAAAGGTAGTAAGTATCATTACTGCGTTTTACAGATGGAGAATTTGAAGCCCAATAGTGAAATGACTTGTCCTAGTGAGTCAGTGGCAGAGCTGGGAAACTTCAAAAAGTTTGAATCCTTTAAGGATCATAATGAGCTGTGGTATACTTCATCGAAGAGAATTAGTGGCTGTTGCTAATGATTGTCAACATTAGATCCCTTCTGCAAGGGTTCTTGTGACCTGTTCAGCTGAAAGTGGGGGGGGGCTTCCCTGGGTGACATGTATCAAGCCTTCACTGCACTCCCTGATTATTCATCAGATAATTTGGCCATTAGCAGATGTGGTAGTCAGCTGCAGAATGCTGAAGCCTTTTTTTTACCTCAATAGGCCATTTACCTTTGTTCATATATGTGTGTGAAGATAATGCTAGTTAGAGCCCTAAGGTCTGTATGGGTCAGAGAGAGAGCTCACTGAAGGAACCTTCCTAGTTATTGCACAGTCCTGGACTTGTGTGGCCACTGCCTGTTAACTGATCACTATTTTTAGAAGAAACTTTTTTTCACTCACTAGGTGCATCAGTAGCATATACACATGTTTAAACAAAAGGCAGTGCTTGTCTTGAATTAATCCTTCTGCACTAAGAGATCACTTTAGATAAATTTCTGCTTTTTAATTGCTTTTTGTGAGCTGACTCCATCACAGGATATAGGATCCACATTTTTTTCTATTCTGTACTCCCATTCAGTCCTGCTAGGAGTGTAGGAGTGGGATGGAGGAGGAGAGAATGGGGTGGTTTTAAGTGTTGAGGATTGTTGTTTTTACCCATTAATTTTAGTTTAGGACAGATAATAGAAATAGGTAAGAGACTAACTGGTTCCTTTTCAGACATGGAAGTAATCAGCTGGGGTGGTCCAAGGGCGCTTTGGGCACGAGTATTGCTGAGTTATCATTGGCTGCCACCTGCCTGACAGAGTAGAGGACCAACCCTACAATTTATACCAGTGGAGACAGATCACAGGAAAAAATTGACAGGTAAAATAATTGTTTTTTTAAATGGAAGGAGAAGACTAAACAATCTGTACTATAAATGGGGCTGACACTCTAACGAGATGTCCAAACACTGTAAAGTTTATTGCTCCTGTCAAATATCTGACCAGTTTCATGCATGGACTTCGATCATTCTGCTTATTTTTAGATGAAACACTAGCAAATTAGCATTAGCATTAGCAATAGCAAAAAATAAGCTATATGGAAGTTCCTGGATACCCAACAGTCTTTCTAGAAACAAATTAAAATTGAGTTATATTAAGGAAACATAGTATCAAATATAGTATTATACTGAGAACTGAACTGTAATTCATGTTTGTCATGTTTCCAGATCTTTGAATGTTCATTATATTGAAATGAAGTATCTTCCATTGGTCAGTGAGGTTTGTGTGTGTGTGTTTACTGAGTTAACAAACTTCAGGGTTAGTATTAAAGTTCATTTATATGGACCAGTACCATCTGTTATAGTGAATTAAAGTAGAAATCATAGCTGGTCTTGAATGGCCCTATAATTCTTTTTGGCAGCATAGTATTAAGTTTATCAGTTAAAACTATTTTTTAGCATCTGTAATTATTTTATCTTTGTGTTATGTTTGTTCAGTGTACTGGCTGGAAATGTTAACCTTTAAGGACTTTTAACTGTTTTTTTTAATTTATTTAGAGTTGTTAAGCCTAGGCTTAGTCCAACTTAACGACTGGTGTGACAACCCGTTTTTAATCAGTGACTCAAAACTGTGATCACCCCGATGTCACCGAATGGCCACAACTTGTAAAAGGTAAACATAAAAGATTTAATGATATTTTTTGTGAATTAACTAAATATTATCATTAGTGTAACACTTAATTTAAAGAATAGTTGATTCATATGACTTGAACGTAATTGTATAAATGGAATACAAGTAGCCTTTGAAAGGACAGTGTGATGGTTAGTCGAGACCTAACATTTGACCTACACTTGTGTTGATATGAAAGGCCATGTAGTTCTCCCCTATGCTGCCTTAAATGTCAGCGTCCTAGGACTCATGTCCACCCTTCAACAGCAAACCACTATATGCCAAAGATCTAAGAAAAGCATTGGTAAGAAGCAGATCACAATTTCAAGCCTCCAACTACTGTTACAACGGTATAAAAAATAATGAAAAATATCTTGCCAACCTCTTATTAAATATGCATTTAATTAGTGAGTATTTGCTAAAAACATTAGTCCAGGAAACTTGATGATACTGAAATTCAGTAGACTTGCATACCTTTACTTTTCTCTCCTAGGGAGTTACAGTGGAGGTAAAAGGAGTGGCTTGCAGAATGGAGAAGTTGCTCCCAGTGTTGTTGGAAGTGAGCCATCATTTGAATTTGCTAGCTCATGCTGCAGTATTCAGATTAGTTGGTGTCTTGTGATCACTGTTTCTGCAATCTAATACAAGATTGAAAGTTGTAAGAGCATTTGGGGTCTTGTTAAAACTGTTACTTTACAATAACTTTTCTGTTCAGATTTTTAAACAAATGATGTTGAAAGAAAATATTTCAGCATGTTTAATTTATTCTTAGCAGTTTAAGTATAATGTAATTGTCTTCAGTATTTTACATTTTTAGAAAAGTAGTACTATATTTGAATTATTTTTGATATTAATAAATAGCTGCTCATCAAACTCATGAACTTCCAGTCCTGTAATAAGATTGATTTCCCACACTGTTTTAATTAGTGTTATAAGCTTCGCTTGAAGTTTTTTAAACTTGACATGATTCTTACATCTTTTATTTTTTAAAAACATGTCCTGTCCTTTTTAATCTCTGATGTTTAATGAGAAAAATAATAAACTAAATCGTATTAGTTTATGATTTTCCAGTGGAAACCTAGGAAAAAATACTTATAGGGATTTTGCACTTAGTATCTACCAAAACGATTTTGTGAGATCCTGTGCTTATTCTGAAGTTGCTTGATTTTTCCATAAACATAAAGGTCTCTGTTACTTTAAAAATAAATAAACTGGTCAGCCTGTAGGACAGATTGGAGTTAGGTGCCTACTCTATAGTGATGTCACCTTTTGGAAGACCAGATGGGATGAATGTAGATTATAGGGACATACTGGATATACTCTACAGCAAATTGGTGCCAAAGACTGATACCTGTTTCCTTTTATTTTATTTTTTGTTGTTGTTGTTGTTGTTGTTTTCCTGGTGTCTCTGCTTTCTTCTGTTTCTCTTCTCATTTTGAATGTGTTGCTGCATTATGTTGTGTTGGAAACTGCTGATATTCTTCAATTCCCCTAATACCAGCAACTATTTTTTGTCTGCCTATCAGTTTATGAAAATGTAGAGGTGAATGGAAATGGCTTACTATAGTGTAGTGTGTGTAATTTCAATTTAAGCCAGCTAGCACATGGATATTGACAGTTTAACATTGCAGCTTTTAAGGTGACATTCAGAAAAGATCTTGAAACTCTTTTCTAGAAAGCTGCTGGAGGTTCAGTGTTACAAAGGAAGCTTGCTTGTTCATTGGGAGTAGGAGACTAGAAAGTTGTATTTGTCTCATTGCTGAGAAGAAGTCATTTCGCTAGTCTTCTTAAATGAATAGAGGGAAATTGACCCCCTTAGCAAGCAAAATTGAACAGAAGTAGACTTAAAATGTTAAAAATCAGCTGGTGATTACAAATGACTTAAAGGAAGAAGATATTGAGGTAGAGGAAAGTAAACATGCACATTGTCCATTCTTTCCAATGGCTCTGAATATTAAAATTCCAGCTTCAGCATAATTATAAATTTAGTTATATGGTTACCTGGTCAGAGTACATTTAGGACTGTGTATTAATCAGTTTAAAAAAAAAAAAAAGCTCTGAAATTAAAAAGTTTCAGAATATTTCAGTATTTTTGCACCATCTATCACTGTATAGCACCCAAGTAATACAGTAAGTTTTTTAAAAATACAAAATACTTAAGTTGCTTTTAAACGCCTGCAATACAATTTGGACAGGGATCATCTTTTCATTGTGTGTTCAGTGTCTAGCAGAGTGGGGCCTCCTAGGCACTACTGTGATGCAAATAATAAGTAATAGGTTGATGGAAATAAGTGAAGTACAGAAATCCACCAAGGTATACTGTAAAGTATAAATGAAACTTAATAAGAAAATAAGACTGCCAGGGAGTAAGGGCCTGCAGCTGAGAACAGTCATTATACTGGAAACAGTCTCCAGGAGCAAGACAGCAAGAGAGTACCTTAGTTGAAATGACGGATCATGAGTGAAGAAGCTATCTCTCAGTTAGGCAGGCTACCAGAAATTCTCTGCTTCAAAGAGTCCACTTTCAGCTACATATGGAATGACTATAGGTAGCCATATAATATAGCTATTAAAAGTATAGAGGTGTTGTTCTGGTAAAGACTTAGAAATAACTAAGGCTCAAGCAACTATATTAAGATCCACTTCAGAGTGGAAAGGTCATACAGAGCATCTTAAGATATGGCTACATTGCTATAAAAAACCTGCAGCATTGAGTCTCAGAGCCGAGGTCAGCTGTCTCAGGCTCACGAGGATCAGGCTGTGGGGCTATAACATTGCATTAATATAAAACGTCCAACTGAACTCTATTGGAAAAGATCAAACAATCCTGCCCATTCGTCTAGATGCTGCAGTTCTCACAGTCAGGTTCACTTGTGTCTTGTTTGGACTGAGTTTTAGTCAGTGGCTTTCATGCAGGTTCTGATTTCAGTCAGATGCTAGGAGATGAACCCTCCACAGATCTGGGTTTGACAAAAAGGAGGCAAAGTTAGTTATCCACACTGAATTAAGCTGCAATCCATTTTGCCTTGTAATCTTCTCCACTGGCTTTTCCCTCATATTGAATATGAGGGGTAATGAGAATGATCCCTACGCTCTGTGTAAGAAAATTTAGGGGTGGAAGAGCAAGCTTTATTCCCCAGAGGAGACATTAAAGCGTAGTTAATAGTATCAAAAGTTGCTTACAGAATAAAAATCAATATGGAAACATTTGGTTTATCTTTAGCTATATGTGTACAATGCAAGTACATTAAACGCAGAATTAAAGCTATATAAAACACTGTTATAAAATTATTAAAACCAGTTGTAAATACATAAAAAAAATTAGAGCAACTGGATGGGCTGACAGTTTTTTTCTTTGAGTTTTCTGTAATGTGGCACATCACTGTAGTATATAAGGGCTGATACTTGTATTTGCAGTAGAGTGATTTGGCAGTACATATTTATTTCTTATATTTCATTTGCTTTATCATTTTTTATAGTTTTAGGTGAGCTTGCACACTATACAAATATAAACTATTTTTGTAACTAAAAATTCACTTGTGTGTTTCATGTTAACTTTTCTTCAGAAAAAAAATCTCAGTTACTCAGGAACATTGTAATGATGATTAGCTAAGCATTTAGGACTAAATCATATGGCTGCTAGGCTATATAATGCAATCGCAGAGTTGTCTTCTCATCTGGAAAAGGCTGATTCCCACCCTCCCAGGAGCAGCTGTGAGAGTTGATAATTCTCATAGCTGACAAAATGATTTTGATACTGGAGAATTTTAGCTGAGGCAGTGTTTCTCCCTTACTCCCACTGGGGTGGAAGTGACCTGAATGGGCTGGGCTGGCTTCACTATAACTAAGAGGAGGGTGATGACGTGTGGGGGGCATGTTGGGAATGTTCATCTTCCAAAACATCAATCTATTTAAGCTGGGAAGGAAGAGCAGAAAAATACATGAACACCCCCTCCCCACACACACACACCGCTCCAGTCTCTCACCACCAACAGCTCTGTGGGATTATAGCAAGCCTAGGGCTGCAGTTCATGGACACAGCATTGTGAGGGAGAGGTGACTAGACTCTAATCTCAGCTACTTCAGGTGTTGAGTGCTTCACACTTAGTTCCTGTTGAACTTTTCTGTCTCTCTCGCCACACAAGGCTTAACCATGTACAAGATCAGTCCATTTGGCACAGAGCTGTTTTTGTGGTGATAAAGGAACTTCAGTGCAATTTACTACTACAGAACTTGCTGTGACGATTTGGCCCATAGTTGACTGTGAAACCTGGGAAGGGGAAAATGACCAACAAAAATCTATTATACTTTCCTGTCCTGTGAGCCTTGAAAACATTGCCTTTCTCACTAGAGAATCGTTCCTGTCTTAATCTTATTCTCAGCCTTTGTCATTACATATTTACATAAGCCATGTTTTCCCCCAGAGTTTAACTAAACTAATATAAATGAATAAGCAAGTCATATTTCAGTTGCTTGTTTATACTGTTTAACAATAATATAAACATTATAGACCTAGCAATATAGATAACATTTCCTTTTCTGATTTTCCTCTCCAGCATGTTTTAATCTTTTAGAATAAAGAATGATGCTTAACATTTCTTTTCTGCATCTTGCAGATCACCAGGAGAACCTCACTCTGAAAACATTGAAACTAGCCGAATGTAAGTATAGTAAGCAATAATTAGATGGGTTTTGTGTATTATGTTTAAAGCTCCTCTGAGCTAAGTGCAACAGCAGCTTTTTGCAAAAATAAATAAACCTTTAAGTGTACATTTAAAAACAAACAAGAAAATCATTTGGCTGTCTCCTTGCAAGACCTGTGCACTGTTGTTGTAGGTGAGTTGGTCCCAGGATATTAGAAAAACAAAATGCATGAGGTAATATCTTTACTTCTGTGTAGCTCAGAAGCTTGTCTCTGCAAGACCTATGTCCAATTTAGTATTTTTCTCCAAAAGAGTAGTATTTGGTTCTTAGTCTAGAAATGTAATTCTAACTGAAATAACATTTTTTTTTTAGAAGTTTCATTTAGTACCAGCCAGCAGATGGTAGCATAATACAGTATCTGAAACTTACAACCCTGAATTTAGACCTAATAGCATGTCAAATTGTACTCCTGAAGAAGAGCGCTATTGAGCTCAAAAGTTTCTCCTTCACCCAACAGAAGGTGGTCCCATAAAAGGTATTCTCCCACCCACTATGTCTCTCTAAATTATACTTAGGACCCTACCAAATTCACAGCCATGAAAAACATGTCACTGACTGTGAAATCTGGTCATTTGGGTGCTTTTACCCATAGATTTCAGGGGGGGATACCAAGTTATTTTAAGGGGGTGGTTGCAATATTGCTCACCTTATTTCTGTGCTGCCTTCAGAGTTGGGCAACTGAAGAGAAGCGGCTGTTGGCCAGGGGCCAAGCTGTAAAGGCAGTGACCCACCAGCAGCAGCACAGAAGTAAGGGTGGCAATATCATACCATGTCATCCTTCCTTCTGCACTGCTGCTGATAGTGGCTTTGCCTTCAGAGCTGGGCTCCTGGCCAGCAGCTGCCGCTCAGCGACCACCCAGCTCTGAACGCGGCACCACTGCCAGCAACAGTGCAGAAGTAACAATAGCAGTACCACAACCTCCCTTTTCCCCCATAACCTTGCTGCCCCTCCCCCCAGCAACAGTGCAGAAGTAACAGTACCACAACCCCCCTCCCCACCAATAATCTTGCTCACCCCCGCAACTCCTTTTGGGGTCAGGACCCCTACAGTTACAATGTTGTGAAATTTCAGATTTAAATAGCTGAAATCATGAAATTTATGATTTTTTAAATCCTATAACCATGAAATTGACCAAAATGGACCATGAATTTGGTAGGGCCCTAATTATACTCCTAGAGTTTTAACATCTCATTGCACACATTTGAAAACAACTTGATTAGTCAGATACTTAGCAAAATAGAAAACATCAGCTTTTGTATATTGTTGGAAGTGGGTTGCAGAACTAGAGAGAACGATCCTTGACCTGGTATGGAAACTTGTACAATGTAGTTTGTGCTTGTTTTCCATATTGATTATTGCAACTTCCAAGTTAGCTAATATCCAAAGCAGCATTATAATTATAATTAAATGTGTTCCCTGTTTATAAGAGCTGAGTAGAATCCAGGGCTGCTGACTTTATTGGCCCTGATTATTTTCAGGTTAACTGGAAGCATGCTCAAGTTATGCAGAAATGCTCATTCATACTTCAAAACGAAAAAGAAATTTGAAAAAAGGCTATAAAACTACTGAAAAGTAAATAAATTCTTTTGGACCTTCCTTTTCTACAGGTCAGCAAGGCACTTCTCAGCAAGGTTCTTTAAATTCTCCTACAGTTGGGAAGAAAAACTCTAGAATACAAAAAGAAACACACAAATATTGTAAAAAGAAAAGGAGTACTTGTGGCACCTTAGAGACTAACAAATTTATTAGAGCATAAGCTTTCGTGAGCTACAGCTCACTTCATCGGATGCATTTGATGGAAAAAACAGAGGAGAGATTTATATACACACACACAGAGAACATGAAACAATGGGTTTATCATACACACTGTAAGGAGAGTGATCACTTAAGATAAGCCATCACCAACAGCAGGGGGGGAAGGAGGAAAACCTTTCATGGTGACAAGCAGGTAGGCTAATTCCAGCAGTTAACAAGAATATCAGAAAGAAAAGGAGTACTTGTGGCACCTTAGAGACTAACAAATTTATTAGAGCATAAGCTTTCGTGAGCTACAGCTCACTCACGAAAGCTTATGCTCTAATAAATTTGTTAGTCTCTAAGGTGCCACAAGTACTCCTTTTCTTTTTGCGAATACAGACTAACACGGCTGCTACTCTGAAACCTAAGAATATCAGAGGAACAGTGGGGGGTGGGGTGGGAGGGAGAAATACCATGGGGAAATAGTTTTACTTTGTGTAATGACTCATCCATTCCCAGTCTCTATTCAAGCCTAAGTTAATTGTATCCAGTTTGCAAATTAATTCCAATTCAGCAGTCTCTCGTTGGAGTCTGTTTTTGAAGCTTTTTTGTTGAAGTATAGCCACTCTTAGGTCTGTGATCGAGTGACCAGAGAGATTGAAGTGTTCTCCAACTGGTTTTTGAATGTTATAATTCTTGACGTCTGATTTGTGTCCATTCATTCTTTTACGTAGAGACTGTCCAGTTTGGCCAATGTACATGGCAGAGGGGCATTGCTGGCACATGATGGCATATATCACATTGGTAGATGCGCAGGTGAACGAGCCTCTGATAGTGTGGCTGATGTGATTAGGCCCTATGATGGTATCCCCTGAATAGATATGTGGACAGAGTTGGCAACGGGCTTTGTTGCAAGGATAGGTTCCTGGGTTAGTGGTTCTGTTGTGTGGTGTGTGGTTGCTGGTGAGTATTTGCTTCAGATTGGGGGGCTGTCTGTAAGCAAGGACTGGTCTGTCTCCCAAGATCTGAGAGAGCGATGGCTCGTCCTTCAGGATAGGTTGTAGATCCTTGATGATGCGTTGGAGAGGTTTTAGTTGGGGGCTGAAGGTGATGGCTAGTGGCGTTCTGTTGTTTTCTTTGTTGGGCCTGTCCTGTAGTAGGTGACTTCTGGGTACTCTTCTGGCTCTGTCAATCTGTTTCTTCACTTCAGCAGGTGGGTATTGTAGTTGTAGGAATGCATGATAGAGATCTTGTAGGTGTTTGTCTCTGTCTGAGGGGTTGGAGCAAATGCGGTTATATCGTAGCGCTTGGCTGTAGACAATGGATCGAGTGGTATGATCTGGATGAAAGCTAGAGGCATGTAGGTAGGAATAGCGGTCAGTAGGTTTCCGATATAGGGTGGTGTTTATGTGACCATCGCTTATTAGCACCGTAGTGTCCAGGAAGTGGATCTCTTGTGTGGACTGGTCCAGGCTGAGGTTGATGGTGGGATGGAAATTGTTGAAATCATGGTGGAATTCCTCAAGAGCTTCTTTTCCATGGGTCCAGATGATGAAGATGTCATCAATGTAGCGCAAGTAGAGTAGGGGACGAGAGCTGAGGAAGCGTTGTTCTAAGTCAGCCATAAAAATGTTGGCATACTGTGGGGCCATGCGGGTACCCATCGCAGTGCCGCTGATTTGAAGGTATACATTGTCACCAAATGTGAAATAGTTATGGGTCAGGACAAAGTCACAAAGTTCTGCCACCAGGTTAGCCGTGACAGTATCGGGGATACTGTTCCTGACGGCTTGTAGTCCATCTTTGTGTGGAATGTTGGTGTAGAGGGCTTCTACATCCATAGTGGCTAGGATGGTGCTTTTAGGAAGATCACCAATGGACTGTAGTTTCCTCAGGAAATCGGTGGTGTCTCGAAGATAGCTGGGAGTGCTGGTAACGAAGGGCCTGAGGAGGGAGTCTACATAGCCAGACAATCCTGCTGTCAGGGTGCCAATGCCTGAGATGATGGGGCGTCCAGGATTTCCAGGTTTATGGATCTTGGGTAGCAGATAGAATACCCCAGGTCGGGGCTCCAGGGGTGTGTCTGTGCTGATTTGTTCTTGTGCTTTTTCAGGGAGTTTCTTGAGCAAATGCTGTAGTTTCTTTTGGTAACTCTCAGTGGGATCAGAGGGTAATGGCTTGTAGAAAGTGGTGTTGGAGAGCTGCCTAGTAGCCTCTTGTTCATACTCCGACCTATTCATGATGACGACAGCACCTCCTTTGTCAGCCTTTTTGATTATGATGTCAGAGTTGTTTCTGAGGCTGTGGATGGCACTGTGTTCTGCATGGCTGAGGTTATGGGGTAAGCGATGCTGCTTTTCCACAATTTCAGCTCATGCACGTCAGCGGAAGCAATCTATGTAGAAATCCAGGCTGCTGTTTCGACCTTCAGGAGGAGTCCACCCAGAATCCTTCTTTTTGTAGTGTTGGCAGGAAGGTCTCTCTGGGTTAATATGTTGGTCAGAGGTGTGTTGGAAATATTCCTTGAGTCTGAGACGTCGAAAATAGGATTCTAGGTCACCACAGAACTGTATCATGTTCGTGGGGATGGAGGGGCAAAAGGAGAGGCCCCGAGATAGGACAGATTCTTCCGCTGGGCTAAGAGTATAGTTGGATAGATTAACAATATTGCTGGGTGGGTTACGGGAACCATTGTTGTGGCCCCTTGTGGCATATAGTAGTTTAGATAGCTTAGTGTCCTTTTTCTTTCGTAGAGAATCAAAGTGTGTTTTGTAAATGGCTTGTCTAGTTTTTGTAAAGTCCAGCCACGAGGAAGTTTGTGTGGAAGGTTGGTTCTTTATGAGAGTATCCAGTTTTGAGAGCTCATTCTTAATCTTTCCCTGTTTGCTGTAGAGGATGTTGATCAGGTGGTTCTGCAGTTTCCTTGAGAGTGTGTGGCACAAGCTGTCAGCATAGTCTGTGTGGTATGTAGATTGTAATGGATTTTTTACCTTCAGTCCTTTCGGTATGATGTCCGTCTGTTTGCATTTGGAGAGGAAGATGATGTCTGTCTGTATCTGTGCGAGTTTTTTCATGAAGTTGACAGATTTCCACTCTATACGGCTAAATTCAGTGCCTTGCATAATCACAGGTTTCAGAGTAGCAGCCGTGTTAGTCTGTATTCGCAAAAAGAAAAGGAGTACTTGTGGCACCTTAGAGACTAACAAATTTATTAGAGCATAAGCTTTCGTGAGCTACAGCTCACTTCATCGGATGCATTTGGTGGAAAAAACAGAGGAGAGATTTATATACACACATACAGAGAACATGAAACAATGGGTTTATCATACACACTGTAAGGAGAGTGATCACTTAAGATAAGCCACCACACACCACACAACAGAACCACTAACCCAGGAACCTATCCTTGCAACAAAGCCCGTTGCCAACTCTGTCCACATATCTATTCAGGGGATACCATCATAGGGCCTAATCACATCAGCCACACTATCAGAGGCTCGTTCACCTGCGCATCTACCAATTTGATATATGCCATCATGTGCCAGCAATGCCCCTCTGCCATGTACATTGGCCAAACTGGACAGTCTCTACGTAAAAGAATGAATGGACACAAATCAGACGTCAAGAATTATAACATTCAAAAACCAGTTGGAGAACACTTCAATCTCTCTGGTCACTCGATCACAGACCTAAGAGTGGCTATACTTCAACAAAAAAGCTTCAAAAACAGACTCCAACGAGAGACTGCTGAATTGGAATTAATTTGCAAACTGGATACAATTAACTTAGGCTTGAATAGAGACTGGGAATGGATGAGTCATTACACAAAGTAAAACTATTTCCCCATGGTATTTCTCCCTCCCACCCCACCCCCCACTGTTCCTCTGATATTCTTGTTAACTGCTGGAATTAGCCTACCTTGCTTGTCACCATGAAAGGTTTTCCTCCTTCCCCCCCCTGCTGTTGGTGATGGCTTATCTTAAGTGATCACTCTCCTTACAGTGTGTATGATAAACCCATTGTTTCATGTTCTCTGTGTGTGTGTGTATATAAATCTCTCCTCTGTTTTTTCCACCAAATGCATCCGATGAAGTGAGCTGTAGCTCACGAAAGCTTATGCTCTAATAAATTTGTTAGTCTCTAAGGTGCCACAAGTACTCCTTTTCTTTTTGCGAATACAGACTAACACGGCTGCTACTCTGAAACCAATATTGTAGATATAAGAGCCTAACTGACACATGAAGAGAGATGGTCCAAAAGAAGTTAATGGAGGAAGGATGACTCACTGTTAGGGCAATATTCTAGGAGTTAGGTTTAAATTCAGTTCCTTCTCTGCCACAGACTTCCTATATCATGTTGGACAATCTCTCTGCTTCATATTGCCAGGATAAATGCATTCCAGACTGCAAGACGCTCAGCTGCTGTAAAATACCTATCATGCGTAGGAAGAGAATTAAGTCAAAACTGTTTTCCTTTCAACAGTTTGGCAGCCCCATTTTTGTTTTTTTTCTGTGATTTTTTTTTTTCCTTGTAGAATTTGGAGCTGAAAGGAATGACAATCTGAGGGTGCTGTGTTTGTTTTACACACAGACTGAAAAAATTCTGTTACATGAGTTAATGAGACAGTGATTGGAATCACTCTGATTATTCAGATCCCTGCACTTGGGCTAAAAATGATTGTTGACATGCAGATCCTCAAAATCTGAGTATTTTTGAGCAATAACTATACAATGAATATGGATATTACACTTGCAGAAATGAAGAACCCTGGAACTGCATAACTGAATAACCACATGGTTATTCATCACCAACTGCAGCATTTCTGCAGTCTGCCAGACGCAGTTGCTCTTAATACACCAAATGATACATTTTGTTTTAGTTATGCAGTTCCTGGCACTCTGATTCTGGATGTCTGATCTGCATAATCATTGTACAGTTAGAACAATAACTACAGTATTCAGTCCATGTACTCCAGCTAGTAAAGTCTGTCAGCCAGTTAGAATGCAGAGATTTTCATAATCATTTTCAGTTTTGCTAATTGCACTGTGAATATGCAGATTGATTTACTTTAGTGTACTAAGATTTCTCTACTCAGATCCTAGACTGTTAAAGCTGTGTGCCAGCATCATGAACGGCCAAATGCTTTTAATTCACTTCAGCTAAACCAGGAAAATGTACATTTTATATGTTTGATACTTTCCCTCTTCATGTGACTGCCAAACGGCAAGAATTGACATTTTAAAAAAAACAAAACATTTTTGAGTCTCTTCCCTTGCATTTCCTCCTCCCCTCTCTCCAGTGAAACAGGGCTCTTGTCCCCATAATAACTTTTATTTATCCAAATGTTTCGGTTTCATTGGATTCCCACTTCTAGCTCCATACTTCATTGACTCATATTTGTCAAGTTTTTGTCATAAATGTGCTTTTCACAGACCTCATTCAAGTGTCTGGTTTGTCCCTGCTATCTTAGCTGAGTTGCCTCATCCTTTCCGCCCCCTTACTAGATTCACACAATATCCCTTTCTAATTTCCTCCTTTCATTAGTCTCGCTTTCAAAGCCTGTTCCAGCTTGATTGGTGGGGGGGTTCCATTGATGCAGCAAGATCTAATTGCCTGCCTCATCAATATCTTCAGGCTATTGTCCTGATTCTCACACTACATCAGATATCCACTGATGCTTCTCTCCATCTTTCAAGGCTGGTGTCCCGGTGTGTTGACGAGACATTTCATTTCTGTGCCCCCTCCCCCCCCCCCGCTTATTCTTTTCATGTCAAGACTTTGAAACGCTAGGGGGTTTTGAGGCCTCCTGTTTCCATCACTACTTTTCTTGTGGTTGTGCTTAGTGCATAGTCGTCTCTTTGATGCTGCATTTCTGTCATATTATCACTTTTGAAAGAATGGAAGAAGGAAGACTCTCTAGCAGCTTCCAAAAATATGCCCAAACATATGTCCCTTACAGAGAGGCATGACTAGTACTTGTCTGGTCAAGGACTGGGTGGGCTTACATTATATCATCTGCTTTCAGATGTCACCCTGTGCCTTCAATCCTGAGAGTGGTCAATAGCCATCCCAGTCTCTTCCAAAATGCAAGTAAATCCAACACATAGCTCAACACTTTGCCACGGCCTCTGAATCAAACACACACATTTAATGCAAAGACACTGCATTGGCATTAGTTCGTTCTTTGCAGGTGTAAAGAGGGGCTATATCTATAGCAATACTTTCACATCAGAGTCCTGCACAATCCTATGTTTCACTGTCACCAGGCTGTACTAGAAATTCCACACAGCGCCCAGGCAACACATGCATTCAGAGAAAATCAATGCATTGAGGGAGCCATTGATTTCTTTGAAATGTCATGCTCTGTTCATCAGAAAAGCACGATTCAGCTTCCCAACTTAGAGCCATTACAGCCCTTGATAACTGGTAGCAACTTTAGTAATCCTTCACTAAGAGTGCCTATTGTTCTCCATGCTACAGCCACAGAAGCTTGAAGGTCATGTCAAGACTCTTCGGGACTGAGCTGCTTCAGATGCCAGCCTAAAATGTGTTGCTGCACAGGTTACTTGCAAAGCCACCACCTTTATGAAGCATTGTTACCCAAAGTTGTCATCTGAGCAGGAATCCGTTATTGGATTATCTGTGTTACAGAGCCTGTTCCCCATTTAAGGGTGCTTCAACTTTGTTTCCCCCTCCCTGCAGTAGGTATTTTTTGTTTGGAAATATCTCTTTACTCTCATTCTGGGACTGTCTCTGGCATTTAACCCTCAATTTCTCATTGTTGGAAGGTACATTACTTCCCTATTTTAAATCCATTGTTTCTGCTTTCATATTTCCATATTAGTCCTTGTTTTAGTTTGGAGACAGTCCTCGAGCCTTTGGGTTTCCAAGAGGGGGAGTTTAGTGGGGTGAACATCTTTTGGAGAAAGCAAATGCAGTTCTTGTTGTTGTTTGAAAATGTATTGCATAATTTAACATCTTGCTGTGAAGTTGCAAGAATAAATTTACAGTGGAAAACTTCAAGTTTAAAATACAGATGTACAAAAATGAATATGAATATACCTAGAACACTGTATGAAATACGCACATGAATATAAAGCAAATTTACAATATATCATTGGTTTATCACTTACCAATCCTGCTCCATATAGACTCTGGAGGGTTATGTAATTAATTATAGGTCAGTCTTTCTTTGTGAGTTTTTTTTTTTAAGGAGTTTTTTTTATTTGGGAGTTTCTGCCTCCTGCTTTCAAAAAGATCTGACTTTAGGACTATTAAAACCTGGCCCAGTATCCTCTCTGTATGGACACCAATCTGTTTCAAATGTACCCAACTGCTGGGTCCCACATGCATCTTGCATCACCTGGGTCTTGGCAGAGTCTAGTCACTGTTTAGCTCTGGATCTGACAAGCATGCCTCTTGTCAGAGTCCTTTGCTGGCATGTGAGACTCTTTTATGCAGACTCCCCAAACCTTGAAACCAGTGCTTTATATCTCCATAGCACCCAGTTGCTTACATATGCTTTCCCAAAGCTCTACCTAGGCTGTGGACAACTGGGCTTCTGCTTTAACTAACGCCTTTAGGGACAATATAGCTGGAAAGCAAGGAATGTAGGCTTAGCAAAGGTATTTCTTTAGCACAGAAACTCTACTCTTAAAAGTACTAAAGTTACAGATTTCTGAAAACAACAAAAAGTACCAAGGCACACCCTCCCCATTTCTGAGCTTTCCCTTTTGTGAGTCAGAGGTTGGTCACTGCTCAGGCTGAACAAAGTCCCTCTTGCCCTCTCTTCAGCAAGTCCTTACAGGTGGCGATGGTTGCTCCCTCTTACCCCGGCCTTAAATAGCCTGTCTTTTTGCCATGTACTCTACTGGAACTCTCCAATTCTCTGTCTCAATTGTGTATGTATCCCCTGTGGGCGCCCTCTGTGAAAAAACATTGCTCTATGGGAGGTGGCCAGCAGCTTAGAGACCATCAAATCCAGTCGCTTGATGACTTTTCGGTGATTGGCTTCAATGAGGTGGTGCAAACATCTCCTGGGCAGGGCTGCAGTCTGGAATGCAATTCAGTAGATTTGCCTTGGGTAAGTGTAGAATACAAGTTCAACGCATAATATGAAATAGAGTCTATAATTTGATACAAATATATCCCACTTCATCACAAGGACATAAGGGGCAATTTAGGCAGTTGGCTAAGGTGCTCAAAAAGAGCACCTATACAAGTTCTGGAGGCACGCAACATCTGTGCAGTTTCCCACGTGGCCTAGTGCTGCTGTAAGCTGACCTGGACATAATTCAATAGGATATATATTTTTAGAAAATAAGAATCACAGAAAAATTAGTCTTATATTTGTCTACATTATTTGTTTGCTTTGGGAGAATTCTAACCACCAGCAACCCAATTCAGTTTTGAAACACCACATGAAAAAAGTTTCTGCATTTACACTGGGGACAAGACTTTTTAACCTGGGAAAAAATCATGGAGGATGAGGGATAGAGAGGATATAATACTTAATATTTTATATATTTGGTATCAAGGCAATATACAAACTAACAAATCCTCACAGGCCAGTGAGGTTAATATGAAAAAGGGGATAACATTCACCTGTGGAGACAAAGTTGATGGTGACTTGATCAAGGCCACACAGCTAGTGGGGGAGTCAGGATTAGAGCTCAGGACTTTCCCGATTATCTGTCTTGTACTCATTCCTGTAGACTTCACTAACTGAAGAAGATGAGGAGGAAGAAAACAGAGGAAATGCTGGACATTTTTTTTAAATAACTGAACAGACCTTTCAGCAGTTTGAAGCCTATTTTGATTTTGTAATCTCTTAAAGTATCAATAAAAGTGTTAAAAAAAAAAAAAAAAAAAAACAACTTTAGTATAATAACTTGAGGGTGCTTCATTTAAACTTAGTAATAAACTGAATCTTAGACAAATAAAAACTTCTGTCTTCAATTGAGTTTATTCGGCGCAGTATACAAGCTATTACTTCAGAAACAAAAAGCATCCTCAGGTTAGTTTATTAAAGCTGCATTTTCCTGCATGGCCTTTTCAGAAATGACTGTTTTGAGAACTAAGGCACAGCCTTTTTTAAAGGTGGTCCAGGACATTTATATCTCGTACAATCCTTACTGCTTTACTCATGATCAGTACAATCATTTTCTAGAAACTACATCTCCTATAATTTTTCATCGTATAAGCCATTAAGTGTATAAAATGCAAGAACTTGTAGGATTCAGTATTTCTGAAACTGACGAGGGATAACTGATACGCAAGTGCGCTTTGGGGTGAGCGGTGGTTTGGCTATATGGGGGTGTTAATGTAAATAATACAATATGGAATTTGCTTCTGCATCCATTCTAGTTCTGTCATCATTATGCTAGCGAATTGGAGCAGGCAGACTGAAGACCAATGGCCATTAAGAACGTACCCAAAGTTTGTAAATTAAAACTCTTAAAAAGGTAGGTTTCAGAGTGGTAGCTGTGTTAGTCTGTATCAGAAAAAACAAGGAGTCCTTGTGGCGCCTTAGAGACTAACAAATTTATTTGGGAATTTATTTGAGCTTATGCCCAGATAAATTTGTTAGTCTCTAAGGTGCCACAAGGACTCGTCGTTTTTTCTAAAAGGGCAGTAGCTGTGCTCCCAAATTCAATGTACTTCCATAGCATCATAAAATAAGGCATGAAGGGAGCACCAGATCATGTAGTCTGACCACCTGTATATCACAGACCACCAGCACCATTCAAAACCCACATATTAACCCAACAACCAAAATATTACAGCTCACAGGGAGACTAAACTGCTATATGCCACAGGCAGAGAATAGGCTAGACCAAGTTGCACCAATACCTGAGGCCCCTGCAATGTCACGGAATTGAGATATGTCCAGATGGTCTAGGCAAGTGACATGCAGCCCATGTAGAAGAGGAAGTTGAAAAAAGCCCTGAGTTTGGGGAGAAATGCCTTCCCAACCTCATATATGGCAATCAGTTACACCCTGAGCATATGAACAGAACCAGCCATCCAAGCACCTGAGAGAGAGAGAGAGAGAGAATACTCAGAGGACCAGCCCACCCATCCATTGTTCAACTCCAGCTGCAGCCATCCTTGATGCCTCAGAGGAGGGAGACAAAAAAAAAATTGAGAGGGGGGGAAAAAATCCCTTTGTGACTGACTGACACCCTGAAGCATGAGATTTAGGAACACAAGACATAAACCGAAAGGCCCCCACAGGGCTGCTGAGTCCAAACTTCTACCATCACAACCAACCCTTTCGTATACTTCCATCCATAAATTTGTCCAGCTCTCTCTCCAAACTAATTAGGTATTTGCTTCCACAACTCCTATTGGGAGGCTAAACTGTTCTTCCAGTCTCCTCTCATAAGATAGGCCCTCTATTCCCCTGACCATCCTAGTAGCTATTCTTTGCACATGTTCTAGTTTGAAATAATTTTTTTTTTAATATGGGTGACCAGAATTTTACCCAGTATTCCAAATGAGGCCTTACCAGTGCCTTGTACAATGGTGTTAATATTTTTCTATCTCTACTGTAGCCTGATGCATCCTGGTATCATATTTGCCTTTTTTGCAGCTGTATCATACTGAAGATCCTAGTCATCCTGTGATCAACCAGCACATGCAGGTCTCTCTCATCTTGTGTCATTTCCAGCAAATGAGCCCCTAGCTTATAGCAAAAAGAAAAGGAGTGCTTGTGGCACCTTAAAGACTAACAAATTTATTTGAGCATAAGCTTTCGTGAGCTACATGCTGTAGCTCACGAAAGCTTATGCTCAAATAAATTTGTTAGTCTGTAAGGTGCCACAAGTACTCCTTTTCTTTTTGCGAATACAGACTAACATGGCTGCTACTCTGAAACATATCTTATAGCAGAAGTTTTTATTATTTGACCCTAAGTACGTTGCCTTGCTCTTTGTACTGTTAAATTTCATCCCATTTCTGTTTACTTCAAGATCACATACTTTTTCCTGCATGCTCTTCTGATTCTCCTCTGTATTAACAATACCTTCCAACTTTGTGTCATTAGTACAGCTGTCGATTTATTGCAGTTAACTCCCACGATTAACTCAAAAAAATTAATCGTGATTAATCACAGTTTTAAACACATTGTTAAACAATAGAATACCAATTGAAAGTTATTTAAATATTTTTGGATGTTTCTACATTTTAAAATGTATTGATTTCAATTACAACACGGAATATGAAGTGTACAGTGCTTATTTTATATTTTTATTAAAAATATTTGTACTGTAAAAATGATGAAAGAAATACTATTTTCAGTTCACCTCATACAAGTATTGGAGTGCAATCTCTTTATCATGAAAGTGAAACTTTAAAATGTAGATTTTTTTCTGCTTATATAACTGCACTCAAAAACAAAACAATGTAAAACTTTAGAGCCTACAAGTCCACTCAGTCCTACTTCTTGTTCAGCCAATTGCTAAGACAAACAATTTTGTTTATATTTGCGGGAGCTAATGTTGCCTGCTTCTTATTTACAGTGTCACCTGAAAGTGAGAACAGGCATTCAAATGTATGGCACTTTTGTAGCCAGCATTGCAAGGTATTTACGTGCCAAATGTGCTAAATATTTGTATGCCCCTTCATGCTTCAGCCACCATTCCATGCTTCCATGCTGATGACGCTAGTTAAAAAAAAAAATGCAGTAATTAAATTTGTGATTGAACTCCTTGGAGAATTTTATGTCTCTGGCTCTGTTTTATCCGCATTCTACCATATATTTCATGTTGTACTAGTCTCAGATGATGACTCAGCACATACTGTTCATTTTAAGAACACTTTTGCTGGAGATTTGACAAAACTCAGAAGGTACCAATGTGAGACTTTTAAAGATAGCTACAGCATTCAACCCAAGGTTTAAGAATCCGAAGTGCCTTCCAAAATCTGAGAGGGATAAGGTGTGGCATATGCTTTAAAAAGTCTTAAAAGAGCAACACTCCAATGTGAAAATTACAGAACTCAAACCACCAAAAAAGAAAATCAACCTTCTATTGGTGGTGTCTGACTCAGATGATGAAAATGAACATGCGACGCTGGCTACAACAGTGCCATGCAGACACCTGTTTTCACTTTCATGTGACATTGTTTACATTTGCAGAACATAATGCTGCCCACTTCTTGTTTACAAAGTTGTTTGTCTAAGCGATTGGCTGAACAAGAAGTAGGGTTGAGTGGACTTGTAGGCTCTGAAGTTTTACATTGTTTCGTTTTTGAATAGTTATTTTTTGTTCATAATTCTACATTTGTAAGTTCAACTTTCATGATAGAGATTGCACTACAATACTTGTATTAGGTGAATTGAAAAATAGGATTTCTTGTTTTTTATTGTGCAAATATTTGTAATAAAAAATAGTGAGCACTGTACACTTTGTATTCTGTGTTGTAATTGAAATCAATATATTTGAAAACGTAGAAAACATCCAAAATATTTAAATATTAAGTATTCTATTGTTTAACAGCGCGGTTAATCACAGTTAATTTTTTTAATCGCTTAACAGCCGTAATCATTAGAAAATTTTATTAGCATACTCCTACTCTTTGTGCAAAGGTCATTAATAAAAATAGTGAATAAATCGGTCCTAAGCCTGATTCCTGAGGAACTCCACTAGTAACTTCTCTGTAGTCCGATAGTTCCACCTTTCAGCACAACCTGTTGCCTTATCCTCTTTAGCCGGTTCCTTACTCACCATATAATTCTTGTACTTCATCATCTTCTCTAATTTAACGAATTTTCCATGTGATACCATGTCAAATGCTTTACGGAAGACCAAGTATATTAGATCTGCTGCATTTCCTTATCTAAAAAATGAGCTAACTTAAAGAATGATATAAGGTTAGTCTGGCATGAAGGTAAACATATGATGCATTACATACCCTTTTCCGTTTACCTCCAAGAGTTCAATTATTCTTTCCTTCAAATTTTGTTCTAAAGCTTTGCATGCTACTGAGATTTAACTAATGGTCTGTAATTCAGGATCACTTTTTTTCCTTGGATCACATTTCCCCCTTTTCTTAAATATTGTACAGCGTTAGCTATTCTCCCATAATATGGGACTACCCACAAATAGATTTACTTAAAAATTCTTGCTATTGGACTATTAATTTTACATGCTACTTCCTTCAGTATCCTGGGATGGAAATTATCCAGATCACAGTCAGTGCTTTAAGATTTTCTTCCACCTTGGATGTGGTAATTTCCATTTCTGCATACTCATTTCCATCAGTCATTCTGTCTTCATAGTCATGTTCTATATTGACAGGTTTCAGAGTAGCAGCCGTGTTAGTCTGTATTCGCAAAAAGAAAAGGAGTACCCGTGGCACCTTAGAGACTAACAAATTTATTAGAGCATAAGCTTTCGTGAGCTACAGCTCACTTCATCGGATGCACTGTTTTTTCCACCAAATGCATCCGATGAAGTGAGCTGTAGCTCACGAAAGCTTATGCTCTAATAAATTTGTTAGTCTCTAAGGTGCCATGGGTACTCCTTTTCTTTTTATGTTCTATATTATCATCCTTACTGAAAACCATAGTAAAGTATTTATTTAGTTTTTGGGCCATACCTACATTATTTTTAATCTCCCCATTCACACTGCATAGCAGTCCAACCTCATTCTTTCTTTCTTCCCTTTTTATTTATATAACTAAAAAATCCTTGTTTTATTTATTTTAATTTCCTTGGCAGGAGCTAATTCAGATTGGCTTTTAATAGTTCTTGCTTTATTCCTACATATTCTGACCTCTAAGATGTAGCTTTTGTTGCTGATCAAACCTGTCTTCCTTTTAGGCTCTCTGCTTACTCCTAATAACTTTGAGGTGTTTATTCATTTAGTTGGGTCTGAAGCCTTTTCTCTACCAAGTTTTTTCCCCTTGCTTAGGATGCAGATTGGAGATAGTGTTTGTACACTTGATTTAAAGAAATTCCAAGCTTCCTCCACATTTAATTCATAGTCTGTCCCGTTAAAATCAAAAACCATAGATGACAACCTGGTTTTGATTATCCTTTCCTTTAATTTAAACTGAATCAACTTGTGATCACTCAATCCAAGGTTATTTCTTATGACCAGCTTTTTTATGATGTTCTCAAAGCTTACCAAAACAAAGTCTAAAGTTGCATCATTTCTTTTTGGTTCAATGGCTACTTGATGAAGAAAACTGTCGCCTGTCACATCTATGAATAACTGTGCCCTGTTGTTGTTTGTAGCATTAACTTCACGGATATAGACTGGAGAATAAGTTTCCCATTATGACACAATTCCCAGTAGTAGTTCTCTTTCTAATAATATTAAAGAAATCTCTATCCATAGCTGAGTCCAACCCTAGAGGTCTGTAGCAGACTCCTAACACTATCCCAATAGAACTTCTTTATAACCCTTCTCTGAAGTCACTTTGGCCTGAATAGATTTGTTTTGTCTGTAGTATCACTTCTTTCTTCTTCACAGTTTACTGCATCACTAATGTACAACACTATCCCACCACCTTTTATATTTCTCTCCTAAATAGCTAATACCTCAGTTCTAGTCATGAGTACTTTTCCAGGATGTTTCTGTAAACCCTATAAGATCCATTTTGTCCTTGAGTAATTCCAGTTCCTGCATTTTATTGCCCAGACTCCTTGCATTTGGGTACAGGCATTCTCAGTTGTTTCCCTTGGACTTCACCCATTTTCTACCCAGATTAGCCTTCAACTAACTACTGTTGTGCCACAAGTACTCTTCATTGTTTTTGTATTACCTACCTGACTGTTGCTCCTATCTGTCTGCCTATCTAAATTTTCTCTTAGCTGTTCTTATTCTTACCTTCTCATTTTCCTTTATTCCTTACTGTTTTTTCATTTAGCTGATTTTCCTCCTCCTCAGTATTGAAGCCAGGCATAGACATTATATAAGTCTCTCTCAAAATCATCTTCCCTCATTCCCTACCGTAAAACCCTTCTTATCAATCATTCCAGTCTCGATTCCAGAAGGCTAGTATCCCAGGTAAACAAGTGGAGTCCATCAGTTGAGAAGAGCTTTCTTTCTGTGAATGCCTTCCCATGGTCAATCATCCCAAAATCTTCCTCAGAGTAATCCTTGAGCCATCTATTCATCTTCATTATCTTGCCACATCTTCGCCCTCCTTCTTTAGGGACTGAAGATCATTTGAGCTTCCACATCTTTTTAAGCATCTTTCCAAGCCTAGTGTAATTATCCTTGATCTAGTCCATTGGGATTTAGCAAGGTCATTCATCCCGACATTCAACGCAGTCAGTGGATTATTTTCCCCCCACCCCCATCAGGATCCTTTTGAAATTCATGTTCATATCTTGTATCCTTTCTCCTGACAGATAATGAACTCTTCTGTCTCTCTTAGGTCTGGTGACAGGCCTGTCCATTCTTCTTAGGATGGAGTCCCTGGTCACATAGAGACCTGTCTCTTCCTGATGTTGATATGAATCTCACATTCTTTTGCAGTCCCCTGTACATCATCTTCATTTTTCCTTGGGCTCCAGTCCTTGGCTAGCTCCATTCTCTCTTCTGCAAGGACTGACTTCCCTTCTTTTCTTCCTCGATATCCCATCTGCCTGTTTCTTCTCCTCCTTCAACTCTATTTCACGTCCACTAGCTGGTCTTTTCCTCTGCCTTGTCTTCATGGTCACATTCTTCCATTGATCACCCTCCTCCTCTGGCAGTCTGCCCTCCGGGTCCTTTTGTGGACACCTGACGAACAAATATTGAGGAGTTTGTGCCACCTCCTCTTTTGGATTAAATCATCAAATCCCCATCTGAATTCTGTTATCTCCAGCTGCATCTCCAGTTCTTGAATCTTCTCTGTCATGAAGGCTCTATCAGGTTATAGTTTATATGTAAATAGCTTCCATCAGAGGTACATACCACATCTGACCATCTTCTTTGTCTCCTCTCCTCCTTGGGCACTTCTAGTGTGCTGCTTCAGTAGTCATCATCATCTTCACTTCGTAGTCCCTACTTCTAGGGGGGGAAAAAAGAGGACAAAAATGCCTGCCTCCAAACTCACATAAATTTCACTTTTAGCTGCTAGTTGTTCGTTTCAGCTACAGTTGTTCCCAGAAGTGCATTATAAAAATACTGCAGCTGTATCAGTGATTTAATATTTTGTCTTGCAAGATCTCCTATTTGCTCTTTATTATATAAAAAATAAATGAAACAGTAATTCATGAATTAAAACATCGACATTTTAAATTATTTTTCTTTCATTTTCTACATAGAAAATGAACACTATTTTTCTTTTACTTCCTTAATTTCCACGTGATGCCTGTTGACATAGTTCACTTGTTGAGGATAATCTAATGCTGATTTTTTTTTCATTGTGCTTATTAAAGAAAGGAATTAGATGATGATAATGCTGCCTTGGTACTTTGAGTTCCTACTGAATTATTAGTATAGGAGATTGTAAACTTCAGTGAACATTAATGTATATGTTTTCCTAAAGGCATTAAATAGTGATGCTGCTCTGTACATAAAAGTATAAAAGTTAGCATGCGTGTAATCCTTTTTTTAAAAAACCCACCATACCTTTATACTGTTCTTGTGCTAAATTACTACAAAATCTTATTATGCTTCATTCAAAAATGTGTGGTTATGTAACACTTAAAGGTTGGTGGTTGTTGTTTTTTTTTTTTTTTGCACCAGTTAGTAACCTACACTAATACCAGATAACAGAACTTTGGAATTTTACTTGTGAATTCTTTATTCAAATCAAAACGGTAGACAGAGATGTGGTTTAAATTTCTTCTGAAGCTGATAAAATGTTTATACATCTCTCATTTGCTTGGTTGCTTAGTTATGTATGTGTTGCGCTTACATGTTTAGCTTATTCACCATTTCTTGTGCAAGTGTTGAGTTATTTGAGAAATGCAGATTCATGTGCTATCACGTATTTAAAATATAAATTGAATTGAATTGTTCAATAAAACAAATAATCCCCCATAATCTATTCCACAATTTGCATACTCGCCTTGGGCAAGGTAAAATCTATGATCTTGAAACCCAAATTATACTATTTAACAGACAAACTTAAGAGGTTAGTTCCTAATAAAAATTAAAACGCCTTTGAACTTGTGGTTACTTGTAATTTAATTGTGGCATATTTATAAAGGGATGTCTGTAAGCATTCTCCATTATTCTACAAAAACAGTCAGTGTAAGTTAAAGTTTATTTAAAATAAAAACCAAGATTTCAGATATTTCTTTGTAATAGCTAAAAGCAAAATTGTCTGTGATTTTGGGGAAATTTACACACATTTCTGGAAGAAACTAGACATACCAGGAGGACACTGCCTATGAAATACTCTGTTTCATTCAAGCAGTTTTTAGATGTAGGTATTAGTGTATAATACTTTTAAACTGAGGGGAGTCTGTATAGGATTTCTACTGTCCTGCTTGACTTAGGGCTTGTCTATATGGGGAAATCTACTGGCATTATTATACCACTCTAGTTGTACTGGTATAATTCCTCGTGTGGACTTCTTTCTCTGTTTAGCTTATGTCACTTGCACACACTTTTTGCGTTATTTTTAACTCTATGGGTTTAGATACAGAAAAATAGTTAAAATAGAAATAGAAAAATAGAAGTATATTTAAATTGGTACAAAAATAGTGTAGATCAGTCCTTAGTGTCAACATTAACAATTTCATTGCTGATCTATTTCCAGATATGTATTTATATTGCCCCCCCATTGTTATCAGATTTTGTCATTATACTTTCAATAACCCTGCGAGATATGCAAGTATTAAAGACTAAAACCCTGTGTATACTACATATTCTTCTTCGAGTGATGGTCCGAATATGTATTCCACACATCTTAGCAGTGTCCGTTCACCTGCATGTGCGTGGTGCGTTCCTTTCTGTTCCTAGCCAAGGATATAATAGGTAGTGCGGGTCAGCACCACTCCGGCTCCCTCTTACTGCTGAGTTGGAACCCCTGTTCCTTCATGCTCTTAGTTTTGCTCTGAGAATGACCACTCCTTGTTCAATGTACATAGTTTTAGATAGTTGTATTTTGTCATTTTAGAGATAGCAAGTAAGTTAGTTATAGTCCTTCCCTTCTTCGGGGACCATCCCCACCCATGGAAACTATGCTCTGGGATTCCAAGATTTAAAAATTTTCTCCTGCCTGTGCTCACTCTGTGAGTGATGAGCACCAGAGGTGCCTTTACTGCCTTGACAAGGCACATATCATGGCTCGCTGCTCCATCTGCAAGTTCTTCCCACCCCAAACCAAGGAAGCTGGAGAGCTTTGCCTCTGTAAGTACTTGATGGAGGAAGCCATGCGACCAGAACCCCTAGTACAGCGTCCGTCTCCAGCGGTGAGCGCCCCTGTGAACGCTTCCCATGCCCTGGATCCATTGGTACCAAAGTGAAAGGTCAAGTCCTGACAGGAGAGTAAAAAAACACTCTCATGGGCATAAGAGCGAATTCCCAATGCAGACTGCTCCTAAGCACAGCATTTCCTCCCCGTGTGGCAGGTAAGGCCAGGTGCAAATGGAATCTGACCATACCGATGACTGCTCCAGTAGGCAAGGATATCGCCCATCCCACCGTTACCCCTGCACCTCTTGGATAGGCCGGTCCCATGGACACCACCTGGGCACTCTGGCATTTCCAGAGGCATACCACAGACTCCTTGACGCTCTGAGCCTTTTGTGTCAATGGAGGAGCTGATCCTTCCATAACCACAGTCCACTCCTCTCTGGACCCCCCATTCACTAATGTCATCCCCACCCCAGCAGATGAACCTCTCCTACTGCTGCCAGAGAAGCCCATAGCATTACAGCATTGCAACCCTCCAGTACCAGTGGTCCCCCTATTGCCAGATCCATCTTCGGAGTCTGAGGAGTTCTTGGAGCCAGAGCCTCATTTTCTCCAATGTCCCACTGAAGTCTGGACTTCCAGCTCAGATTACCCTACCCCCTAGCATATGATCCAGCAGCAGAGACCTGGTACCGCTACCTGCAGGGCCCACTGCATCCTAGGGAGCCGTCTTCTTGGCCAGACCGGGCACCCTGGGATCCCTATCGCGGATGCCAGGCACCACTGCAGGCATCTTATTAACTGTCTCCTGTTCACCCGGCAGCACCACTAGTCTATGAGGAAGAGGCAGACATCAAACCGGTACCATCAGCTCCACCGGTCTCCGCTGCTGCTTCATTGTCGGGCGAGGTGCTTAGTCCTCTCCCACTCTCTTTGCATGACAGTCGCCTGTACCAGGACTTGCTCCAGAGGATAGCGGCAGACCTGGGGATTCTGTTGGAAGAGGTCCAGGACCCACAACATCAGCTCCTGGACATACTCAAAACCTCGGATGGCTCTATCCGTTAATGAGGCCGTTCTTCAACTGATGCAGGCAGCATGGCGCACTCCTGTCTCTTGTGCCCTGATGCCGAAAGGGACATTTCGTGCCTGCTGATGGGGCAGGTTTTCTCTTTACATTCCTACCTCCCCTGCTCTCTCGTTGTCAGTGCAGCAGCAGAGCAGGCACACTAGTACCCAGGGAAGCCTACTCCTCCAGGCAAGGCAGCAAAGAGGATGGATATGCGAGGCCAAAGAGTGTGTGTTCCTTGGTGGGACTACAGTTCCAGATTACAAACTACCAGGCAGTGATAGCCAAGTATGATTTTTAATAACTACAACAGGTTAGCAGCATTCAAGGACAAGCTGCCACCGGACTAACAGCAGCAATTCCATGCATTGGTGGACGAGAGGCGACTGGTGGCCCAGTCTGGTGGCCCAGACTTCCAGATCGCTGTGGACCCGGCTGACGTCCTCTCAGTCTCTAGCAACAAGATTCGTTATGCGCTGGGACTCGTGGTGCCAATCATCCGGATTCCCCAGTGAGGTCTAAAGTACAATTGAGGACCTCCCTTTTGACGAGCACAAGATATTCCACAAGAAGATGAACAGATCCCTTCATTCGCTACTTTCCCTTAGTATATCCACTCCTGCTCCAAGACTCAAGCAACGGAGACAACCATTCTGAACCTGAACCACAACCACACACTCCCTACTCAGCCTACTACCAATGCCTGTAGGAGGCGCCATGTAGGCAGCACCACTCACAATGGCCACACTTCCCCACCTCCACCACAACCCTTTTTCCAGCTGCAGCTAAAACCTCAGTTTTGACAATCAGTTCAAGACTCATGAATCTTCCCTGATGGCATCCGCAGCACCCTATATAATCTTTGGAAGCCATCTGGCCATATTTACCTACAATTGGAACAGGATCACCATAGACAGTTGTGTACTGGAGATCATCCACCACAGATACTCCATAGAATTAATCTCATTCCCACCTAAGCAACTCTTACCCCGGGGACCCACTCCATCAATGCATTCTCCAACAAGAAGCAGACACTCTCTGCTTCTCAAGGGGGCCATAGAGTTGTCCCACCTCAATACAAGGGCAGAGGCTTCTAGTCACCATACTTCCTCATCCTGAAGAAGGGTCGAGGACACTGCCTAGATCTTTGGGTTTTATCAGAAAGAAAGTCCAAATTCTGTATGGTAACGCTGGCATCAGTTTATTTCCTCCTTCCCAGAGGGAGCATGGTTTGCAGCTCTCGACATGAAGCACACTTACTTACATGTGGATATTCTCCCAGCCCACCACAAGTTTCTTAGTTTTTGGGTAGGACACCAATACCACCAGTTTCTGGTCCTTCCATTCAGTATAGTGACCACTCCATAGGTGTTCACGAAGGTTTTCAGTGTGGCAGCAGCCAAAATTTACCATCTCAGCTACTTGGTGTATCCCTACCTCGATGGCAGGCTCCTCTTGGCGCTTTTGCACCAGGAAATAACCTCCTAAATGATCAACCTATTGTCTTTGCTAGGTATTTGTGTCAATGAAGAAAAGTCAGTATTGATACCTACACAAACAATACACTCCATAGAGGCAAGAGGCTTCCTCCCAGCAGAACACTTTGCAACACTGACGTCCATCCTTGCAGACCTACATCAGAGACCCTACACCATGTTCCAGCTTGCTCTTCTTGGCCATATGGCCACCGGCACCTATGTGACACCTCACGCACGTCTCCACATGCGTTGCCTCCAGGCATGGCTCTACTCCATCTACAGACCCAGCAGGGACAATATGCAGACTAGAGTCATCGTTCCCTGGAGGGTGCTGGCCTCCCTCACATGATGGGCTGATCCTTTCAAGGTCATGATCAGCACCCCCTTCGCACCTCCAGTACCACATATCACCATCATAACAGATGCCTCCCTCACAGGTTGGGGAGCCCACTTGGACCACCCCAAGGGACCACCTGGGAGTATGGAAGCTGTGGGAGGCCAGGATGCCCATAAGTGTGTTAGAGCTTCAGGCAGTCCTCTTAGCCCCTAACCCTTTCTCCTGTTCATTCAATTCCTCCGTGTTCAGCTGCTCTCCGAGAACTACGCAGCAGTGGTATACATCAAGAAGCAGTGTTGCTCTGACCCCATCCACCTTTGAAACTGGTGTATCAAAAACCACATACTTCAATGCTTCAAGCCACATACCTCCCAGGAACCCAGAATCCTCTGGCCAACACGCCCAGAAGGACTCTCCACTTAAATCACAAGTGGGAGCTATACGACACCTCATTACGGTACCTCTTCAAGAATCGGGGCACCCCTCAGTGGGATCTCTCTGCCACTCATGAGAGCCGGAAGCTGCCCCTCTGTTGTTGCATTGGAGAAGTATGGGAAAACTCGTGTGCCGGCGCTCTCCTCCTCCTCTGTATAGAACACCTCCGCTAAGCCTTTCCTCCCATTCCTCTTCTGCTGCAAGTACTATGCAAGATTTGCTGGGACACAGCCACCATGATACTCGTAGCCCCATTCTGGCTCTGTCAGTTCTGGTTCATGGACCTTCTCTGACTCTCTGCCTGCACACCGCTCTGCCTTCATACGCTCTTGAATCTATCTCACAAGATCAGTGGAGAATCTGACATCCTAATCTGGGCCCTCTTCACTTCACAGCCTGGTATTTGAATGGGGGTAGAGGGTAGTCCAGGCATGCTCCACCACAGTGCAGCAAATTCTTTCTCAGAGCAGGAGAGAATCCACCAGGGCATGCTACCGAGCTAAACGGAAATAATTCATGGCATAAGTGCACTATCACAGTCACTCACTGAGCACAGTATCTGTACCAGTCGTCCTACGTTCTTGCCCTAAAAACGTCAAGCCTAGCCCTCAACTCTATACAGGTGCACCTGGCAGTCCTTTTTCCTCCCCTCTGCATGGCTTGTCTGTGTGTACGCACTCCACTACCACTGTCTGATTCATGAAGGGTTTACCTTTTCCACCAGTACTAAAGCCTGTACTCCCGTGAGACTTCAATCTCCTCCACTGTGCCCTCTCATCCACTGTGCCTTTGAACCATTGGCTACATGCTCCCTCTCCCACCTGTCGATGAAAGTGACATTCCTGATAGCCATGACCTCAGCCAGGCAGGTCAGGGAGCTAGCAGCGATAATGACAGGACCCCCTCCCTTCCCGCCCCACACACACACACTATATTTGACAAAGACAAGGTGTTCCTACATCTTCACCCTAAGTTCTTCCCAAAGGTAGTGTCAGAATTCCACCTAAGCCAGTGCATCCACCTACCTGTCTTCTGCCCCAAACCGCACGCCTCCCCTAAAGTCTGCACTCACTTCTTATCTGTCCATGCACTGGCTTTCTACCTTCACAGGACTCGATCCTTTCGCACATCACCAAAGCTGTTTGTGGCCATTGCCAAACCAAGGGTCAAACCCTCTCCTCCCAACGGGTCTCCGGATTCCTCCGTGTATGTTACAAACAATCCGGCATAACCCCACCTCACTCTCTGAGTGCGAGTTGCCACATTGGCCAAATTGGCAGATGCGTATGGCAAGACATCTGTTGTTCAGGCACCTGATGCTCTGTCCACACGTTTATAATGCATTATGCCATCATAGAATCATAGAATCATAGAATATCAGGGTTGGAAGGGACCCCAGAAGGTCATCTAGTCCAACCCCCTGCTCAAAGCAGGACCAAGTCCCAGTTAAATCATCCCAGCCAGGGCTTTGTCAAGCCTGACCTTAAAAACCTCTAAGGAAGGAGATTCTACCACCTCCCTAGGTAACGCATTCCAGTGTTTCACCACCCTCTTAGTGAAAAAGTTTTTCCTAATATCCAATCTAAACCTCCCCCATTGCAACTTGAGACCATTACTCCTCGTTCTGTCATCTGCTACCATTGAGAACAGTCTAGAGCCATCCTCTTTGAAACCCCCTTTCAGGTAGTTGAAAGCAGCTATCAAATCCCCCCTCATTCTTCTCTTCTGCAGACTAAACAATCCCAGCTCCCTCAGCCTCTCCTCATAAGTCATGTGCTCTAGACCCCTAATCATTTTCGTTGCCCTTCGTTGTACTCTTTCCAATTTATCCACATCCTTCCTGTAGTGTGGGGCCCAAAACTGGACACAGTACTCCAGATGAGGCCTCACCAGTGTCGAATAGAGGGGAACGATCACGTCCCTCGATCTGCTCGCTATGCCCCTACTTATACATCCCAAAATGCCATTGGCCTTCTTGGCAACAAGGGCACACTGCTGACTCATATCCAGCTTCTCGTCCACTGTCACCCCTAGGTCCTTTTCCGCAGAACTGCTGCCGAGCCATTCGGTCCCTAGTCTGTAGCGGTGCATTGGATTCTTCCATCCTAAGTGCAGGACCCTGCACTTTATCCTTATTGAACCTCATTAGATTTCTTTTGGCCCAATCCTCCAATTTGTCTAGGTCCTTCTGTATCCTATCCCTCCCCTCCAGCGTATCTACCACTCCTCCCAGTTTAGTATCATCCGCAAATTTGCTGAGAGTGCAATCCACACCATCCTCCAGATCATTTATGAAGATATTGAACAAAACGGGCCCCAGGACCGACCCCTGGGGCACTCCACTTGACACCGGCTGCCAACTAGACATGGAGCCATTGATCACTACCCGTTGAGCCCGACAATCTAGCCAGCTTTCTACCCACCTTATAGTGCATTCATCCAGCCCATACTTCCTTAACTTGCTGACATGAATGCTGTGGGAGACCGTGTCAAAAGCTTTGCTAAAGTCAAGAAACAATACATCCACTGCTTTCCCTTCATCCACAGAACCAGTAATCTCATCATAAAAGGCGATTAGATTAGTCAGGCATGACCTTCCCTTGGTGAATCCATGCTGACTGTTCCTGATCACTTTCCTCTCCTCTAAGTGCTTCAGGATTGATTCTTTGAGGACCTGCTCCATGATTTTTCCAGGGACTGAGGTGAGGCTGACTGGCCTGTAGTTCCCAGGATCCTCCTTCTTCCCTTTTTTAAAGATGGGCACTACATTAGCCTTTTTCCAGTCATCCGGGACTTCCCCCGTTCGCCACGAGTTTTCAAAGATAATGGCCAAGGGCTCTGCAATCACAGCCGCCAATTCCTTCAGCACTCTCGGATGCAATTCGTCCGGCCCCATGGACTTGTGCACGTCCAGCTTTTCTAAATAGTCCCTAACCACCTCTATCTCTACAGAGGGCTGGCCATCTCTTCCCCATTTTGTGTTGCCCAGCACAGCAGTCTGGGAGCTGACCTTGTTAGTGAAAACAGAAGCAAAAAAAGCATTGAGTACATTAGCTTTTTCCACATCCTCTGTCACTAGCTTGCCTCCCTCATTCAGTAAGGGGCCCACACTTTCCTTGGCTTTCTTCTTGTTGCCAACATACCTGAAGAAACCCTTCTTGTTACTCTTGACATCTCTTGCTAGCTGCAGCTCCAGGTGCGATTTGGCCCTCCTGATATCTTTCCTACATGCCCGAGCAATATTTTTATACTCTTCCCTGGTCATATGTCCAACCTTCCACTTCTTGTAAGCTTCTTTTTTATGTTTAAGATCCGCTAGGATTTCACCATTAAGCCAAGCTGGTCGCCTGCCATATTTACTATTCTTTCGACTCATCGGGATGGTTTGCCCCTGTAACCTCAACAGGGATTCCTTGAAATACAGCCAGCTCTCCTGGACTCCCTTCCCTTTCATGTTAGTCCCCCAGGGGATCCTGGCCATCTGTTCCCTAAGGGAGTCAAAGTCTGCTTTCCTGAAGTCCAGGGTCCGTATCCTGCTGCTTACCTTTCTTCCCTGCGTCAGGATCCTGAACTCAACCAACTCATGGTCACTGCCTCCCAGATTCCCATCCACTTTTGCTTCCCCCACTAATTCTACCCGGTTTGTGAGCAGCAGGTCAAGAAAAGCGCTCCCCCTAGTTGGCTCCCCTAGCACTTGCACCAGGAAATTGTCCCCTACGCTTTCCAAAAACTTCCTGGATTGTCTATGCACCGCTGTATTGCTCTCCCAGCAGATATCAGGAAAATTAAAGTCACCCATGAGAATCAGGGCATGCGATCTAGTAGCTTCCGTGAGTTGCCGGAAGAAAGCCTCATCCACCTCATCCCCCTGGTCCGGTGGTCTATAGCAGACTCCCACCATGACATCACTCTTGTTGCACACACTTCTAAACTTAATCCAGAGACACTCAGGTTTTTCCACAGTTTCGTACCGGAGCTCTGAGCAGTCATACTGCTCCCTTACATACAGTGCTACTCCCCCACCTTTTCTGCCCTGCCTGTCCTTCCTGAACAGTTTATAACCATCCATGACTGTACTCCAGTCATGTGAGTTATCCCACCAAGTCTCTGTTGTTCCAATCACGTCATAATTCCTTGACATCACCAGGACCTCCAGTTCTCCCTGCTTGTTTCCAAGGCTTTGTGCATTTGTATATAAGCACTTGAGATAACCTGTTGATCGCCCCTCATTCCCAGTATGAGGCAGGAGCCCTCCCCTCTCAGACATTCCTGCCTGTGCTTCCTCCCGGTATCCCGCTTTCCCACTTACCTCAGGGCTTTGGTCTCCTTCCCCCGGTGAACCTAGTTTAAAGCCCTCCTCACTAGGTTAGCCAGCCTGCTGGCAAAGATGTTCTTCCCTCTCTTCGTAAGATGGAGCCCGTCTCTGCCCAGCACTCCTCCTTCATGGAACACCATCCCATGGTCAAAGAATCCAAAGCCTTCTCTCCGACACCACCTGCGTAGCCATTCGTTGACCTCCACGATTCGACGGTCCCTACCCAGGCCTTTTCCTTCCACGGGGAGGATGGACGAGAACACCACTTGCGCCTCCAACTCCTTTATCCTTCTTCCCAGAGCCACGTAGTCCGCAGTGATCCGCTCAAGGTCATTCTTGGCAGTATCATTGGTGCCCACGTGGAGAAGCAGGAAGGGGTAGCGATCCGAGGGCTTGATGAGTCTCGGCAGTCTCTCCGTCACATCACGAATCTTAGCCCCTGGCAAGCAGCAGACTTCTCGGTTTTCCCGGTCAGGGCGGCAGATAGATGACTCAGTCCCCCGGAGGAGAGAGTCCCCGACCACCACCACTCGCCTTCTCCTCTTGGGAGTGGTGGTCGTGGAACCCCCAACCTCAGGACATCGCATCTCATGCCTCCCAACCAGCGGGGTCTCCTTCTGCTTTTTCCCCCCAGACATATCATCTGGTCCACTCTCCGCATTGGTACCTGTGGAGAGAACATGAAAGCGGTTAGTTACCTGTGTCTGTGTTACTGGAACCCGGACATTCCGCTTACCTCTTCTGGAGGTCACATGTTGCCAAGCTTCTTCACTGGCCTCTTGGCTCCTCTGTGCAACCTGCTCTATATCTTTAGAGCTTTGTGCCCCTAGAAGGCTATCCTGAGTTTGGTCCAGAAAATCCTCAGTCTCTCGTATACAACGCAGGGTCGTTACCTGTTGCTCCAGACCTTCAATCTTCTCTTCCAATATGGAGACCAGCTTGCACTTTGTACAGACAAAGTCGCTTCTGTCCTGTGGAAGAAAGACAAACATGGCACATCCAGTGCAGGTCACAATAGCTGAACCCCCCCCTTCCATATCACCTACCTACTATGAGCTTCCTCAGAGACGTTGGCAAGATGTAAGCCTCACTGGGCTCACTCCAGGCGAACAGAAGGAGCAGCCAAGGCAGTTCTACATGTGCCCAAATTGCCAAAATCTCCAGCTTCCCCATAACAAATTCTGTATACCTCTATCAAGCATTCTTACAACTATAGTACCCACCTGCTGAAGTGAAGAAACAGATTGACAGAGCCAGACCCAGAAGTCACCTACTACAGGACAGGCCCAGCAAAGAAAATAACAGAACGCCACTAGCCATCACCTTCAGCCCCCAACTAAAACCTTTCCAATGCATCATCAAGGATCTACAACCTATCCTGAAGGACGACTCATCACTCTCACAGATCTTGGGAGACAGGCCAGTCCTTGCTTACAGACAGCCCCCCAACCTGAAGCAAATGCTCACCTGCAACCACACACCACATAACAGAACCATTAACCTAGGAACCTATCCTGGCAACCAAGCCCGTTGCCAACTATGTCCTCATATCTATTCAGGGGACACCATCATAGCGCCTAATCACGTCAGCCATGCTATCAGAGGCTCCTTCACATGCACATCTATCAATGTGATGTATGCCATCATGTGCCAGCAATGCCCCTCTGCCATGTACATTGGCCAAACTGGACAGTCTCTACGTAAAAGAATAAATGGACACAAATCCAACGTCAAGAATTATAACATTCAAAAACCAGTCAGAGAAAAAAAAATATTATAACATTATAAACATTATAACATTCAAAAACAAGTCATCTCTCTGATCACTTGATTACAGACCTAAAAGTTGTAATTCTGCAACAAAAAAACTTCAAAAACAGACTCCAGTGAGAGACTGCTGAATTGGAATTAATTTGCAAACTGGATACAATTAACTTACGCTTGAATAGAGACTGGGAGTGGATGGGTCATTACACAAAGTAAAACTTTTCCCCATGTTTATTCCCCCCCCCACCTCCCATTGTTCCTCAGACGTTCTTGTCAACTGCTGGAAATGGCCCACCTTGGTTATCGCTACAAAAGGTCCTTCCCCCGCTCTTCTGCTAGTAATAGCTCACCTTAAGTGATCATTCTTGTTACAGTGTGTATGGTAATTCCCATTGTTTCATGTTCTCTATGTATATAAATCTCCCCATTGTATTTTCCACCAAATGCATCCGATGAAGTGAGCTGTAGCTCACAAAAGCTTATGCGCAAATAAATTTATTAGTCTCTAAGGTGCCACAAGTACTCCTTTTCTTTTTGCGAATACAGACTAATATGGCTGCTACTCTGAAACCTGTATATATTCAGTTACGTATTTTAATACTAAATTTTCAGCACATTGAAAATAATAAATTACAGGCAGCATCAAACATTAAGTGAAATAGATTACATAATTACAATACTGAAGTGATTGAATGATTCATTTCCATAGGGAATTCAATAAAAGCCTCAGGGTTCATGTAACTGAAACTGTTTCAGAATCTTCAGTCTGCTGCAAAATAGTGCAACAGACCTTAGGTCTAGTTTTCCGTAGGGTACACAAGGCTCTGGGTAGGTGACAAACAAAACAAAAATGATTCTGAACAAGGAAAGTTAGACTAGTAAATGGAACAAGCCTCTGGGTGTTATAAACTGTTAGTAGCTTAAGAGAAGCAATCAGCAGTTGGACAGGTGAACCTAGCTTCTGGAGTGACTTTTGGCCTCGGTCATAGTTGAGTTAGAGATGCACAGAGTAATTTCTGGCTTTTCTTTAGTTGAGCACTTTAGTTATAAGTTCTCTTGTGATGTCAAGTGTCCCTTTGTTTAAATAGTCACATTTCACCCCGATTGATCTTTATGTGGAAATGCCTTCCTGTCCTGTTTTGGTAGAATCAATTTTTACATTGATTCTGAAGCCTGACATTAAAATTGTGTGGATGATATTCTACAGAAACATTTATGTAGTATATTTTGAAACCAGTAATAATCATGCATGATGCATTATATTCTGCTACGCTTTTCTCTTTTTCATCATGATGAATATAGAAGCAAAGGACAACTGTCCCTAACAGCAGTGGTTTTCAACTTTTTTTCATTTGTAACCCCCTAAAAAAATTTCAGATGGAAGTGCATATCCCTTTGGAAATCTTAGGTGTAGGACCCTAGTGGGAATACCATTGCCTTAGATTAAGATTTCTATTATAGATAGTGGCAGACCTCAGTCTTTATTTTGTTTACCGAATATAGCAGTAATCTCAAATATGATGGGATAAAAATAGAATAATTTGCCATACTAAAATAGCTCTGGATATATTAATAGTGTAGCTTGGTTTCACAAGAGCGAAAGTGGAAGGGCTTAATTGTGGTTTTGAAGAAGTCCTAATTTACCTTCTAAGGAAGAATGGCCTCTGTCGCACATAAATGATCAACCTTGAATATGCCTACTTCTTGAATATTGCACACTGTTTTGGTTACCCCATCTCAAAAAAGTTGTACTAGAATTGGAAAAGATACAGAGAAGGGCAGTAAAAATTATTAGAGGTCTGGAACAGCTGCCAGTCAGAGGTGAGACTAGGACTCCTTGGCTTAGAAAAGAGATGAGTAAGAGGAGATACGATAGATGTCTAGAAAATCGTAAATGAAGTAGAGAAAATGAATAGGGAATTTTATTTACCCCTTCACATAACATAAGAACCAGAGTCACCCTATGAAATTAATGGGCAAGAGGTTTAAAACAGTACAGGAAGTATTTCTTTACACGAGACACAGTCAATTTGTGGAACTCATTGCCATGGCACATTGTGAAGGCCAAAAGTATAACTGGCTTCAAAAAAGATAATTAGATAAGTTCATGGAGGGATAATGTTATACCAATAAAATAAAAACCAGCAGGATCTTATTAAAGGGGAAAAGACAAAATGCCAGATTTATTGTGAATACAGAAAGAATCACAGTAAGCAGTTAGTTATAGCTATAACATTCCATTTAATTTCATATTTATTCACACATTCATTCATACACACACAGGTTTTGCAAGGTTATCATAGTTACCAGCCTTAGAGTTGCTCATGCCAAGCCACTGGCCAGGTGGCCTGGACATGAGGAGGGAGCAGGGCCTTGTCGGATGCTCATCTGATGCTCCTGGCAGTTGGTTTGCAGAATCAGACCCAAAGTTCTCACTTTCTAGAGTCCAGTTTTATAGGAATTTCTTCTTATGCCAGTCTATGGGAATTGCTTCATCATGCTGTTGCTGAATCAATCAGCAGATGGCACATTCCTGATGGCTTTGTGCTGCCAGATGTTATCTTGTTCTTTGGTTCTCCCATCCTTGAGGCTGTTGGGTGGATTCCAGTCTGCCCTCCGAGGATCCTCTGGTTATTTCCACTTGATGCCTTCTTCAGCCGATGGACACTGGATTCTTAGACTGGCACCTCCCTGATCATTCAGTTATTATCCACACCAAGCATCCATCCACATACATCCTCTATCTCTATTTTAATCACAATTGTTAACAAAGCAAGATGAATACAACAAAAGGGCGGGGAGTCTCTGGGTGCTGTTTTTGTTGTTACAGAGTATTGCTTTGAGTCTCTCTCTGTGTGAGTAGTTGTTGTTACAAAGAATTGCTTTGAGAACAGACTCTGTCTTAGAATGTACTAACACAATTAGCAGCTTGCAAGTTTCACACGGGGAAAGAAACAGTACCAAAAACCAAGAGACCTCTTAATTAGTAATACCCTGGAATTTAAACTATGGGGAATCAAACTCATCTGTGATTTTAATACAGAACTATTTTAATATGATCCAACAATGGGTCAATCAATGGCTATTAGCCTAGATGGTCAGAGACACAACCTCATGCTCTGAAGGTCCCTAAACCTCTGGCTGCCAGAAGCTGGGCCTGGACAACAGGAGATGGATCACTCAATAATTGCCCTGTTCTGTTCATTCCCTCTGAAGCATTTGGCATTGGCCATTGTTGGAAGACAAGATATTGGGCTACATGGACCATTATTGTAACCCGATATGGCCATTCTTATGTTCTTAATTGATCCTTTCCTCTACATTTAAATATAGAAGATGCTAACCTACACTTAAGTCTAAATAGGCTGGATCTAAAAGCTCAGAATAAGGAGGATTTATACTATAACACCCAAAGAAGTACAAGGCACTTTATAAAAAACAAAGATTATGCCAGAGATCTTGCTGTCTAAATTTAGACATGATTAAATAAGTGAGGATGATAATGCAGGGAATGGGTTAAGGAAGGCTAAATGTTACACCAATAATATTATGTGGCTATTGTTGGACATCAGGGTTTTATGTAAAAAATTATCATCTTGTATGTATCATGGAGAAAATGTCTTAAAGAGGGGTATGAGAGATGAAAGGATTAGTGGTATGGACTTTAGTTGGGTACATGTTCCATGATGGGAGGTGGTAAAAGTAATGCATTGTAGTAATCGCAAGAGAAGCAAACAAATGAGACATCAAGGCAAGGCCGACGCTTTCCTTAGTAAGCTAAAAGCAGCTTTAATGTTTAGTTTTAAAAGAACCACATACACTATGAGAAACAAAGATTGGTTCTAATTTCATGTATATATATCCACTTCCAAACGTCAAAAAGTTGAAGAAAACATCTAAAAATTTGTGATAAAATGCACCTTACTCAATTTTAAGTATTTGTCATCAGCTATTACATGGAGAAGCAGAATTTTGAACTTGGGACTAGATAGATAGATAGATAGATAGATTAAAGATTTATAGTTTGTAACCCGAATCTAAACATAGTTTTTCATTTTCACCTGGATAATGTTTTATTTAAAGCTTGTTGTTACACAAGTATAAAAGTGTAGGAAAGGATTATAATGGCTTACAGAACTATTTGAAGGAGTAAGTAGAATTAAATGGTAAAATATAAATAGAACCTTGCTCATTCACACTTTGATGAAATGCAAACACGCCATGGAAGTAGATACTCAAGTTTTTAGTTCAGTGTAGAGCAGTGGAGTTCTCCAGCTGTTCAGGGTTCGCAGCCAGTGCTGGTGACCACATATTACATCTAGATACAAGGATTATAGAGGAATCTGTATCCTTCATTGCCCAGTTACAGGATTTTTGTTACTGACAGTGCTAGGCTCAGATGAGATTCTTCTTTGCATCTTGCCATTTCAAAAAGAAACCAGGGAGAAGGAGGCAGCTGTATCTTTGAAACAGTACATGGCACTAGGTTAGTATCTGTTTTAGAAAGTACTGCACCACCAAATATAATTAGAGAAAAAAAAAAGAGAGAAGGGAAGATCTGGTGAAAGGCTAGTCGGGTTCAATTGCCTTATTTGAGCCAGGGGAAATGGTCATTTAGGCTTGAGCTCCTCTTTTATGGTATTTTCAGCAATGAGTATTAAATAAACAAACATTGGACAGGGTTCCATTTTTGTTCCTGGAATGCTGTAAAAATGGAAATGTAATTTTTAAAGGATCTATATCTCGCTGGTTTCATGGGAGTAGAAGGTGCTCAGCACCTAACAGGATCGGGTCCTAAATTAATCAAGGGGTGCTTTTCAGCTTGGACAGACTCAATGTCACTCTAAAAAGAAAAGGAGTACTTGTGGCACCTTAGAGACTTAGTCTCTAAGGTGCCACAAGTACTCCTTTTCTTTTTGCGAATACAGACCAACACGGCTGCTACTCTGAAAAATGTCACTCTAGTATTTTTATAAAATAAAACAAACTTACAAGACTTTCAGACTGTGTGAGTGTCATGCAAGTGCTTATGCAAGGTGTTGATAGGCCAACCAAGTGAAAAGTTGCCTGTAACGGGACAGAACCCTAATTCTAGATTTGTAATATCGAGATACTTAGCTTCAGTTAACTGAGTGACTTAGTTTCCCCCAACAGAATTTTCACACTAAACATAAGTATTACATTTGAATGTAGAACTGAGAACTTCTAGTCCTGGAGAAACATGGTAAAAATCTGTTTTTCTTTCAGTTTACATATGACCTGAAACTAAATTGTGCGTTAAATAAACTTTCTTTTGTCAAAATGAGAATCCTGCATTTTCAAAATCTCCTAATGCATATCCTTTGATTCAGAAGTGTTTTATTTCAGTGTCTGACTAATCTCAGCTTTGATGATAATTTGAATGAGCTTTGTATGTGAAAGCCGTACTAATCCTTGTGCTTACTGTTTGAATGTTTGGTACAGGAAGCGAGCAGCTGCAAAACATCTAATAGAACGCTACTACCACCAGTTAACTGAGGGCTGTGGAAATGAAGCCTGCACGAATGAATTTTGTGCTTCCTGTCCAACTTTTCGCCGTATGGATAACAATGCAGCAGCCATTAAGGCCCTCGAGCTTTATAAGATTAATGCAAAACTCTGTGATCCTCATCCCTCCAAGAAAGGAACGAGCTCAGCTTACCTAGAAAACAATTCCAAAGGTGCCCATAACAACTCCTGTACTGACAGAAAAATGAACAAGAAGGAAATGCAAGGCCCGAGAGATGACTTTAAAGGTAAGGCATTCTAGAATCTTTATAAAATAAAAATTCCTAAAAATGGTGGTGTTGGGAGCTTGTAGATTTAAATGTCTTTCTCATGTCCATTATATAGATCTAAAATTACAACTCTAGGTATCATGTGTAAACAGTTATACAGGGTTCTGGGGTGAAGGTAGATATTGTAATAAAAACTAGTGATTTGATTATTAGGATGTTCAGAATTGTTGGATAGCAAGTAGTGGTTATGAATATCTAATTACTGTTACATTGGACACTGGTAGCTGGTATGGAGAAAGGGAAAGAAAACTGTACTAGATATTGTACTAGGCTAGATATTGCGGGAAATTGGTTGGAGATTTCTGGAGAGAACGACGGGGTTATATGTGGAAGGAGAAGATACAGAATTCAAGGGCTATGGATAAAATGCTGGAAAAGGAACCTGAGGCTCTCTGTGGAAGAGAGCTGCAGGTTTGGTGTGGAGGAGAAAGAAGCCAGGTCATGGCTGTTGCTACATAAATATTTAAGTATTCGGTATTTGGGCTGCATTTTAGAATAAGATTTTTACAAATACTACAAATGGGCTGGATTCACATCCAGAATTGATTCCAAACTGGGTATTCATCACATTCCTGCTAAAATATATGGGTGGGTTAGGTTATTATGGAAACATTTTTTTTATTTTGTCTTAAAATTTCAAAAGTTAGTGTTGTCATGTGCTAATGTAATGGATGGTTCAGTACTGCCAGTTTACTGCTCAGTCACATGACTCCTCAGTTGAATAGATTCTCAAGATTGCACCTTTTCATTTTTGGCCCCTGAGTTCTGTGTTTGGGAACAGACAGATAAAGGAGGAAAGGAACAGCGAAAGGGCCAGCTTGGTTTCATGGTTTTCAAGCTTGGGTGAGGCAGAGCCAGTCAAAATAGTCTATTCTAAAGTCTGGGTTTGAATTGTACCTTCCTTTGGTACTAGGATGAGGAGGATTTATGGCCAAACTCCAGAAAACCAGCCAGCTCTTACAGTGTGGCTCTGTGCTGAGTCTGGTGATATTCCACACACAGGCAAATCATTAACTTACAGATAAGATTGCTACAGTAAACACAGAAATTTGCTGGCTTAATGTCATAAATAAAAAGAAAAAACCACTAAGGATGTGTAATGTTAATGGCTTGGTTGTTAACGGGAAAAAATACCTGTCCTGTGGAAAGATCTTTTTTAGACCTACATCTATAAAAGCTAAAACGTGCTAAAACACATTCATTTGTAAGTTAGAGATCTGAAAAAAAGACATCCCATAACTATCACTTTATACTCTTTTGAACACTTAAACACTTTAAACCTATTTACTTCTGGCTTTCCAGAAAATTGCATCTGTACTCTGACTTGTGTAACTTTGGTTATGACCAATACTTTACTTTCATCCCTAGCAAAGACTGAAATCCCACATTAACTGAAAAACCCAAAGCCTTTAACTGTAGAGGTGCCCATCACATTTCCAAAATTAGTATTACTAAGGTACAGTTGCAACAGGTTATGCAAACCTGCAAGTTGGGTTTCACTAACGATTAACTAAAAGGAGGGTATAACCTCTTTAGCAAGGATAAAGAGGTGCACCTGTAGTGTACCATCCTGTTTGTTTGTATTACAGTAACACCTACAGGCCCCAGTCAAGATTGGGGGCCATTTGTGTTAGGCACTATGTACAAGAACATAGTGAGAGATGGACCTGACCCCTAATTTCTTACAGGGTTGGGGAAAGGGATCCAACATCTAAACAGAGTGATTGTCGCAAGTGTCATGTTCTGCATCTTTGTGGTGAGAGGGCATTCTGTCTAATCTATATCTTTAATCTTTCTATATTTTAACAGGGTGTTTTTAGTTTCTCTACTTTTTCACAGCTATGTGCATAGATTCTAGACAATGGTTTCCTTGGAACTCTGGAGGCAGACCAATCCTGTGAGTCACTGCTTCAGGCTAGGCCCCAACCACTGCAGAACCTGCCAGTATTGACCTGTCTCCATAGCTGCTTGGACCGACTGACCATCCTCTGCTGAGCATTAGTGCCTAGAGGAAAAAAATTCTGAAGTCCATTTGAGGCTCCCAAATAGCTTTGGAACCAAAACTTACTTCTGAGGAATTTGAAATCCTGAATTACTGCGGTGGTCCTTCTGCAGCTGCAGTTGCTGGGGAAGCAGCAATCAAACTTTAAAATGCCAAGGAAAAGGGTAAGCAGCCTGCTATTACATTTGATTCGGAACAGCAGTTTTGAAGTGACTAAATCCAAAAGCTCAACAGCTTCCTCAAAACAAAGCCCACCAAGTCCATTGTTAAACAACCATCTGGGTTTGCCTTAGCCGTCTGTGCTACTGACCATAAGCCCAACAGCGAGCTTTCCCCTAACTCAGGCCAGTCTCAAAAAGCTGCAGCCCCAATTCATAGAAGAAAGTGGGGGATCTTTGTTTCATTAATTCATTCATTCTCATGCTGTTAAGGAGAGAGACCATTTTCTTTTGGTTAAATCACTTCAGGAAGGGAGTCACATCAGCCTCTTTCTCCTCAGTCAGCCTGAGAGAAAGGAGCAACCCTCCAAGGAGTTAGCAGTGTTCGAAGAGTAACCAGGGGAGTATTTGTGGCAGTACTAGAGCTTCTGCTGACTTGTTGCCAAAAATTCTCTGTGGAGATGCTTTATGCTGCTACTGACCGTGGCCTTAGCACCATACTTTTTCTGCTCATGAACAACTCTCTGGAAGAACAGAACATCTAGCACAGATGATGGAGTAGGAACAAACTGTCAATTTTTAGCAAGGAAAAAGATTGGCAATGAGGTATCCCAAAGTTCCATGTTCTGCTGTTCTTTAACATATATACCTTCAAGGTCTGGAAAACAGGATGAATAATGAGGTGACAAAATTTGCAGATGGCTCACAATTGTGGAGGTTAATATCAGAAAGATGTAACAAGACTAGATGAATGGGTAAATAGTAGCAAATAAGTCACTGTTGAAAATGCAAAGTAAAGTACTTTGGAAGAAATAACTTGAATTACTCGTATTGCTGGGTCCTAAAAAGTGTGACCACACAGGAAAAATACTTGGGTGGTGGTGTCAAGAGTTCAGTGCAAATCTCTATGCAATGTTTAATGATGCTCAAAAAAGAAAATGTGAATATGTATAAGGTAAGCGCTGGAAAATATTTCTAAAAACAATATAATGCCACTGCATAAATTGATGGTGCACACTCATCTGGAATGCTGTATTCAGTTCTGATTACTCTCAAAAAAAATTGCAGAATTAGGAGTGACAAATAGTTAGAGTCCTGAAAAAGCTTTCATATAAAGAGATTGAAAAGATTGTTTTGTTTAGGGAAACTCCTAATAAGAGGGGACATGATAGAGCCAAAATAATGAATGGTACAAATGTGATGTATCTGGTGATCTTATTTACCTTTTTCATAACACAAGAACATTCAATGAAATTGAAAGGCAACACACTTAATGATAGAAGGAACTGTTAGAGACAGGACATTGGACTGATCTGGTATGGTAGTTCTTATGTTACTGGTAATGTTACCAATATATAAACAGATCAGATGGACTGTGCTTATAAGGTATGAAACTAAAAAATTTGTGTTAAGTGCCTGAAATGCAAGCTGTTTGGTCAGAAACATGCATTAGATATGTTTTTTTATTACGTTTTTTGGATGTTAACATAGAAGAATATGATACATATATTCTTGTTGGAAGTGGGTGAGATTTGAAAGGCAGTATATTTCAACAATAATCACTGTCATAAAATTATCCATTTGTTATACGCTACAGCTAATAACCTCTGTAATCCAGAGCCAATGAATTTAGTACTTCATAAACCTGGTTTATGAGATTTATCATGTGGCATAGAACCAAAAATGTTTGAGATGGTTGACTATCATTTTTCTTTTTATATCACAATTTGATTTCTATATGTATCTGCAACAAACCTAAAGCATACTTGTAGTTAATAGAATTACTTTCTAGTGCATTCAGTACTACAGCTTTGTATTTTAGCAATAACATTTTTATGCAAATGAGTAGGGTCTGCTTTTTTCCACATGAACAAAAAGTTAGAGCTGAGTCCTTCCTCTATTTTCAGGAACATAGTTTCTTAATGAGCTTCCACAGATTAGATAACCTGTAACAAGTGACATGATCACATGACCCTGCAGCATCAAAGCAGCATCCCAGGAAACTTGTCAGGAAGGTGGGAGATTAATATCTCCGAAGTCCTATTGTCCTTCCTAATGGCCCATCCAGGCTGATTGCATGCTGTCTGGTGGACATTCCCCAAGTATACACACAGTTGTAATTATGACATAACCAATATTTCTAACTTCAGATACAGAAATGATACATGCATACAAATTGGATAATCACATTCAGTAAATCATAACCTATCCAGTAATATCTCACATGACCCATCTTGCATAAAACATCTTAATTATGCCATATTCATATCATAACAATATTTCTATGAAGAATATGGGATGTAATGTCACAGATGTTAAACAGCAACTACTAAAGTTAGACATTTTTAAATCAGCAGGTCTGGATAACTTGCACTCAAGAGTTTTACAAGAGCTGGCTGAGGACCTTGCTGAACCGTTAATGTTGTTTTTCACTAAGTCTGGGAACTCTGGGGCAGTTCCAGAAAAATGGATCAAAGCTAATGTTGTGCCAGTATTTTAAAAGGGTAAAGAGGATGATCCAGGTAATGATAGGCCTGTCACTCTGACGTTTATCCTGAGCAAGATAATGGAATGGCAGATATAGGACTTTATTAATTAAGAATTAAAGAAGGGTAATGTAATTTATGCCAAACAACATGGGTTTATGGAAAATAAATCCTGTCAAACTAGCTTGATGTATCTTTTTGATGAGATTACAAGTTTGATAGATAAAGATAATGGTGTTGATGTAATATACTTAGATTACTGTAAGGCATTTGACTTGGTAGCACACAATATTTTGATTTTTAAAAAACAGAACAATATAAAATTAACATGGCACATATTAAATGGATTAAAAACTTACGAAGTGTTAGGATGTTCCCAAAATGTAATTGTAAACAGGGAATCATCATCAAGCGGCTGGGTTTCTAGTAGGATCCCAGAGGGCTTCATTCTTTGCCCTATGCTATTTAACTTTCTGTCGGTGATCTGGAAGAGACCATAAAATCATCACTGATAAAGCTTGCAGGAGACTTAATATTGGGAGAGTGGAATAATGAAGAGGACAAGTTACTGATACAGAGTGATCTGGGTCATTTGGTAAACTGAGCATAAGCAAATAATATGTGTCTTAATACTGCTAAATGTAGGTTATAATTACAAAAGGGGCACTCCGTCCTGAGAAGCAGTGATTCTGAAAAAGACTGAGGTCATGGTGGTTAATCAGCTGACCATGAATTCCAAGTGCAATACTTCAGTCAAAAGTGCTAATTCAGTCATTGGATGTGTAAATGGGAATCTTGAGAAGGAATGGAGAGGTTATATTACTTCTGTATTTGGCACTGATGCAGCTGCTACCGGAATACTGTGTCTAGTTCAGGCATCCACAATTCAAGAATGAAGTTGATAAATTGGAGATGGTTCAGAAACGAGCCATGAGGATCATTAAAGAATTGGAAAACATGCCTTATAGTGATTGATTGATTCAAGGAGCTCAATCTGTTTATTTTAACAAAGAAAATGTTAAGGGGCAACTTGATTATAGTCTATAAGTACCTACATGGGGAATAAATATTTGATAATGGGCTCTTCAGTCTGGCAGACAAGAGTATAACAATATTCAATGGCTAAAAATTGAAGCTAAACAAATTCAGACTGGAAATGGAGTGTAAATTTTTAACAGGGACGGTAATTAACCATTGGAACAGTTTACCAATGATTGTGATGGTTTCTCCATCACTAGCAATTTTAAATTGAGATTGGGTGTGTTTTTTAAAAAGATATTGTAATGGACTCAGACTAGAAAGATATAAGAGAGTAGTAGAAGGCAAGTATATCAGCTTCAGAATGAGCAGGTCCCTCTTCCCTGGATAGCCAAACAAAGGCTATGCCAGGCTAATCAAGACACCTGATGCCAATTAACCAGTTAAGGTTGTTAGGCTAATGCTGGCACCTGACCCCAATTAACTGGCAAAGGATCAGTGAAGGCCATTAGGCTAATGGAGACAGCTGGAACCAATCAAGGTCCCACTCATACTGCTTAAAAGCTCTCTTTTCCAGTTTCCTCAGGGGAAGCCCAGGTGAAAGGAGCTGGAGGAGAGGAAGCATTGCTGAATCCTGAGGTTAGGATGAAGCTAGGAAAAAGGGGATCATGGGGCAGTGGCCTAGAGAAAGCAGCTTCAATGGTGAAGGGAAAACCGCCAAAAGCTGCTACCATTAGGGTCCCTGGGTTGGAACCTGGAGTAGAGGGCAAGCCTGGGTTCCCCTCTTCCCCCTGTGATTTACAGAGATCCCCTTGAGAGGGGAAGCAGATTATAGTCCAGACAGGAGGCCAAACTGCACCCTCTGAGCTCTCAGGAGCAACAGAGACTGTGGGTATTTCACCTTCCCACCTCCCATACTGGCCTGTGATGAAAGCAGCTCAATAAGCTGTGACCTTTGCCGCTATACTAAGAAAGGGAGGTCATATTGAGGGCCTTAGTGACCCTCTGAGGCCACTGAATCCGCCTGGAAATGCGGGACCACCAATACAGGCTTGGAGCTTTGTCACAATATGTTCTAGTTCAAAAGTAATTATTTCAGGGAAGTTTTCTGGCCTGTGTTATACCAGAGGCCAGATTAGATGATTACTATGGTCCCATCTGACTTTTGGATCTATTAATCTTTTTACGTTCTGATCCTATAAACTTTTAGGCATGGTAGTAACTTTATGCACATAGGTAATTCCACTGAAATCAATGAGATTGGTGTAGGTAAAGTAATTTATAAGTAACTTACAAACAACTTAGCTGTTTGCAAGATCAGGGCTTCTGAAGGAATGGAGAGAAAAGCAGCAACAATAAAGAGGAAAAAGGATAAATCTTAAAGAAATCTTTTAAAAATAAGATTTTTTTCATATCTATGAGAATGACAGTTTGGCATCCACTGAAACTACCTTTTTAAAAATCAATTTGTGTAAACTTGAATTAACATTAACAGATATTCTTAAGGTTGCCTACTAGAGTTTGTTCAAGTAATAAAGAGGCCAGCACATACCAAAGCAACCCCTTTGATTCGAGGCCAGTTATGTATGTCATATACATTGCAGCATGGATTTCTGAGATTGATATTGAATATATAGTGTTTTTTAATGCTTTTCAGATGTTATGTTCCATATTCATGAGATTTTTTTAAACTTTCAGAAATTACTACTATAAATGACTCTATTACCCTTCATTTACTGTATCACAAAATAAACAATTGACTAGCTCTCTTGTGAAGAATCTATTTTTTTTAAAAGTTAACATTTCTTATGGTACCTTAAAATAAATAGTTGCTACTGAGCAGTGACCATACTTTTAGTAATTTTCAGCTTAGTTACTTTAATGTGCGTTTGATCAACAGATGTTTGACTGTGTAAAGATTAATTTAAAACAGTGGTATGCTGTCCTATAACATCAAATGCAGGCAGTTTTACCAAGTACGTTGATGGGTTGGTCTTCATGCTTTAAAGTTTTTAATGTTTTACATATTTAAACATTTTACTGACTTTGTTTCCAGGCTATACCATTGTATATTTCCAAATGTATTTCATTTTTCCTGCAATTCTGTTGCAAATCTGTCTCATTATTGCAATTGACTCCTAGGTCACAGAGCTCCGTAGAAGTAAGGAGTAAAACAGAGTATGATAGATACTGTAAATAGATGAGTTTGTTTCTTCATGTTAATGAAATTACAAAGTAAATTTGTCTTAAACTCATTCAACATTGTCAGAGTAGGAGGTATTAGATGTGAGGTGGTGGTAAAAAAAAAAATTTGTATATCACTGCAACTTCATAAAAACTGAGTGTATTTACTGTATCAAGTAAATTTCAAGTGTGGTCTCTTTTTTAATTTTATAGATGTGACTTACCTAACAGAAGAAAAGGTAGATGAAATTCTTGAACTGTGTAGAGAGAAAGAGGACTATTCTCCTCTAATCCGAGTCATTGGGAGAGTGTTTTCTAGTGCTGAGGCATTGGTACAAAGTTTCCGAAAAGCCAAGCAGCATACCAAGGAAGAGCTGAAGTCTCTTCAAGGAAAGGATGAAGATAAGGATGAAGATGAAAAAGAAAAAGCTGCCTGTTCCGCGGCTGCGATGGAGGAAGATTCCGGAGCATCATCATCAACTTCATCAAGAATAGGTGACAACACACAAGGAGATAACAACCTCCAAAAATTAGGCCCTGACGAAGTATCTGTAGATATTGATGCGGTCAGACGGGTCTACAGTAGATTACTTTCAAATGAAAAAATAGAAACTGCCTTTTTAAATGCACTTGTGTACTTGTCACCTAATGTAGAATGTGACTTGACTTACCATAATGTGTACTCTCGGGATCCTAACTATCTGAATTTGTTTGTAATTGTTATGGAGAATGGTAATCTTCATAGCCCTGAATATCTGGAAATGGCTCTGCCATTGTTTTGCAAAGCAATGAGCAAGCTACCTCTAGCAGCTCAAGCAAAACTAGTCAGATTGTGGTCTAAATACAGTGCAGAGCAGATTCGGAGAATGATGGAAACATTTCAACAGCTTATCACCTACAAAGTCATAAGCAATGAATTCAACAGTCGCAATCTAGTGAATGATGATGATGCTATTGTTGCTGCTTCAAAGTGCTTGAAAATAGTTTACTATGCAAATGTAGTGGGAGGGGATGTGGACACAGACCACAATGAAGAGGAAGATGAAGAGCCTCTCCCAGAATCCAGTGAATTAACTCTTCAAGAGCTTCTGGGTGAGGAAAGAAGAAATAAGAAAGGGCCTCGAGTGGACCCACTGGAAACTGAGCTTGGTGTAAAAACTATAGATTGCCGAAAACCACTTATCCCTTTTGAAGAATTTATTAATGAACCACTGAATGATGTTCTAGAAATGGACAAAGACTACACTTTCTTCAAAGTAGAAACAGAAAACAAATTCTCTTTTATGACATGTCCCTTTATATTGAATGCTGTTACCAAGAATCTGGGATTGTATTATGACAATAGAATCCGCATGTACAGTGAACGACGCATAACTGTGCTCTACAGTTTAGTTCAAGGACAGCAGTTGAACCCATATTTGCGACTCAAAGTGAGACGTGATCACATCATAGATGATGCACTTGTCAGGGTAAGTCATTTAACAATGTAAAACTTAAATATGCTATACTGTAGTAGTAGCTAGAACCCTTCACTACCTCACAAGCAAAAATGTATCTATTAGTTATTAGGTTTCTTCAAGGTGAAATGCATCATACAAACTTAAGGTCCCATCCTGCACACACTATTGAGGGTACAGCATAAAGGGACTACTTTGGATAGTAAGTATGACTCCTCTGATGTTTGCAGACTTTGAACCTAAACTGATAAACATCTTGTCCCTTAGTAGTACAGTATTCAGTATTGAATGCAGCCCTTGCTACTGGACATTGGCATGCCAACTCTTTTCTCATCTGTAGAAGCTCCTTATTTTCCCATGAACAAACTTTCTTTAAATTATCCTTTTGGGCTGAAATGTTCTATACTTGACCTTAGTCCAAAGGTGAATTTTATTTTTCAGGAGGGCGTTTGAACAAAAGCCATTACATTGTTTTGAGTTCCACAAAAGAGAGAAGTTTCTGTTTTATTTAAAAAAAAAAAAAAAAAAGTTTTGACCGCACACACAATGAGTAAAACTTACATTTTAAAAGACTCCCTTGGCTTCATCTAGATATATTAATAAACCATATCGTATAAGGCAGAAGGAAGAGTGACTTCGAGCACCTGAAAACTGCACCAGTAACCTGCTAATACATACTCTGATGAGGCTTATTACTCTAAGGATATGGCTTCTTAAATTAAAACTCTGTATAAAAACAAAAATTGCTAGAATCACTTTTGAGCACAAAGGAATTACTGGGCTATGCAAGGCATTCGCTATGAAAAATAGTACATAGTAGATAAATAACATCTAATGGAGAGAAGTTATAAACATTTTCTTGTATTAATATAACAATTTAACTTTTTTTAAGATTCACTCATCTCAGACCACTTCTCCCCTTCCAAGTCTTTCTATGCGCTCAGCTACTGTTTACCTACAATTTCTGTTGCTAACAAACTACATTGGTGATACTAAATTTATTTAGTTTATACTGTTACTGAAAAAACAGAATTGAGAGCCCTAAATGAGCTCCCAGTTCAATGTTGTGACTACATTTTAATTTTCAAACAGCCTGGCTGCTTCTTAAATGGTAATAAGTATGACCAAACTGGGAAGAGTCCTGCTTCAAGTACTAGCATGGAACTTGTGGAGGGAAAATGGCTTTTTTCCCTTTGAACTTATCTGACACATTCAGCACTTGAAAAATAGCCAGGTTGTTGTAAAGCTTAACTTTACCCTGTGTACCAATCTTTTATCATTTGAGTAAGAATGTGCTTAGTGATTTCACTGCTTGTCTGGTTTATAGCTATAACCAAATATGTCGTGTTGTGTTTACCCTAATGGGATTATTGCATAAACTCCACATGGCTTCTAGATGCATAAATTGTGGGGGACAGCAGGAGGTAAAGTACACTTTTTCTGTTTATAATACTCTGAGAGGATGGGCTAAAACTAGATAACAGCCAATTTCAAAGGTGTGTTCAATGTTGTAAATTCATGCAGCGAGGACTGATCAGGGAGGAAAAAAATTTGCAAAAAAGCATCTTATCTAAACTTACAGCGCAGCAGCGGCATTGTTACACCAGTGAAGGTAATGAAGACATTACCTACGCTGAAGGGAGAGATTCTCCCATTGGTGTAGGTACTCCACCTCCTTGATAGGCAGTAGCTGTCGACAGGAAAAGTTCTCTTGTCAGTGTAGCGCTGTCTACGCTGGTGGTTGGGTTGATTTAACTATGTCACTCAGCAGTGTGAATAAATCACAGCAGTGAGCAATGTAGTTGTACCAACACACGTTGGTAGTGTAGACCAAACCTTAGAAGGAGATTGCTTATTGTGGAAGGAAATTGACATCTTTTGACGAGAACAAAAGAACTGATGTCCTTGCCTACCGATGTTAATCTGAGGAACATGTGCATTTTGAACTGGCTCAGTTTCGATCGATTTCTAATAAACCTGATCTCAGTTAAGACAAGTGGAATTGAATTGTGGTGTGTGTTAGTGGGGACAAGAACTGCTGGCCATTCCTGGAAATAAAGACCTTATTTTCCATCATTAGGGAAGTGAAGCTTCACTTTCTTAGGCAAGGAAACTGTGGGTGCCCTCACCAACAGATGCAGTAAGGGATCCCATGTAGGCTGGTGTGGACATGAAGGAATCCATTAGACCTAACAAATACTGTGCAAGGATACAAAATGTGACACTTTGGCCTGGCTCTTGTATAACAGCAAAGTGAGGGAAACTAGTTAGAACACTTCTCTCTTGTTACATTACAGTTTGAGATATGTATGGCACCAAATCCCAATTTTTTTCCTCTAACTACTAAATAACACTGCTTTCCTACTCCAGGGTTTTTACCTTGGTCCATAACAAAGTAAAAACCCTGGAACAGGAAAGCAGTGTTATCTAGTAGTTAGAGGGGAAAACTGGGATTTGGGGCACCTGGGTTCTCTACTATGCTTAGCCACCTCATTGTAAAGCATTTTGAGGCCTTTCGACAAAAAGCAATCACATAAACGCAAACCAAGCATTAAGTATTCCAGTTTTTATGCAAATATTTATAGGACCCTTCTTATTTCTCTGTCCTCACTGGTATTCAAAACAATTTGTAATTAATATCCTTTACAAATTTCCCTGATTATAATGGAAGTTAAGTAAGACTAGGGGTGTAATTTTAAAAGCACTTGAATGATGTAGGCATCTAAGTCCCATTTTCAAAAGTGACTTAGGTGCATACAAGCTTCAGTATCATTGAAAGTATTAGTAAATGGATATTGTTAGGATCGCTTCTCCAATTTTAAAAGTAAAATTTTCAGATCTGACTAGATTAATAGTTACTTTGTTAAATACTTTTATATAGAGTTTAGTTCGTGGGTGAGTTAATGCTGCTATAAGAATGTTTTTAATACTTTGACTTTTATACATTTAAATTTGCAACTTTCATGTTAATTTATCTTGGAGTTTTTGCATATTATGAAACTATTTTATTGCTATGAACATTAATTAAGCTGTCTGAGCAACAGCAAGTCATTACATACTCAGCAGTCAGTAAATGTACAGATCTAGGTAATTTCTTATTTATTAATTCAGTTTCATATGATGATTCACTCATATGGAATAACTGCATTGTGAATAATTAGTCCCTTCAACCAGATGCCTTATAACATCAGCTGAGGCATGCAGTAATCATCCCCAAATGTATTGCCTATGATTTTATTAAAATTGAATTAGGAGGAGTATGTCCACTTAAGTACATAGAATTAGTTACCTGAAAAAATCTCCTACATAATTTAATAAGTAGCATAAATAACTTTCAGTTGCACATTTGAAAAAACAGACTGCTAGCCACTCCATGATCACACTACTTGAGTACTGTCAAGTAGTATAAAAATAAAACTTTGCTGACCCACTATTGTATTTTAATATAATATTAAACTAGTAGTTGAAATACTTCCTAGATAGTTGCTTTAATTTGCTTCTTGGTGGAAGGATGGAAAGGTGGTCATGATTGATTGTTGTTGATTAGATATACCCTTTATGCAAAATGTTATTAAGGTTCCATCTCTTTGCTCAGTCTACTTCCTTATACCTGTAGGTAAGCTGTTCCACTTTTTTTCATCTGTTGGATTAGAATGGACTTGTTGAAACTGGCTTCCTTGTAATACATGCTATTTATTTTAGTGTGTGGCTATAGTCTGAATAGTAACTGTTTTAAAAGAGTGAATCTTGCTGAACATAGTTACTCCCTGTGTGTCTTGAAGTCTTGTTAATTTTACTGTTTTTTATTCTTAACACCTCAAAGTCATTACAGCTATGAATGAGCAACCGTAATTCCTCTCCAGTTTATACTCCTTGAATGTAATTAAGTTCCACTTGCAGAATCTTTATTGCCGATGGTCCCACACAAACCAAGAAAGAACTCAGCTTGACTGACTAATTCCAGGCTGAATTTGGAGGGCTGGCAGTTAAGAAAACTATCCTTATTTGTAAATAGAGCAGATTTGCATGGAGTCATTAAGGGATAACCTATGAAAGTATGCAATGACAGTGTCTTTTTTGGAGTACAAGTATCTGCACTTCATGAAAGTTATACTTAAGATGATATATGCCACCAGACTCTGATACTACTTTCCCTTCAAACGCTAGACCCACTGTGATTGTGCAACTTCCTCCTTATGCTGGATGTGCTCCCACAATCATTAGGCAGAGAACACTGATACTCTGTTCCAAGATTCTGAATTTTCTTCTGACAAACCATTTTGAATTTTAAAAAAATCTAAAAGTAATAGTTATTAAAATAAAACTAATTGTAAACGTGCTTAATTTTTTGCTTCCAAAATTAAGGATTTGAATAATGTTATAGTATTTCTATGTTGTGGTAAAAAATACAGGCATAGTGTATAAATTGTCAGGTTTCAGAGTAGCAGCCGTATTAGTCTGTATTCGCAAAAAGAAAAGGAGTACTCGTGGCACCTTAGAGACTAACAAATTAATTTGAGCATAAGCTTTCGTGAGCTACAGCTCACTTCATTGGATGCATTGTTCAAAGGAGTGTCTTGAAACCCAAATACAACACTGGATCATCGGATCATCACTAGCTTTTCCCATCAACCTACCGAAGAACCCTTAGAAATCTCTTGTACTAATTTCTTTAGTTTCTTTAACAAAACTAATGCAAAACAGATGCATTCAGCATCTGATGAAGTGAGCTGTAGTTCACGAAAGCTTATGCTCAAATAAATTTTAGTCTCTAAGGTGCCACGAGTACTCCTTTTCTTTTTGTATAAATTGTGCATGTGAGAGCACAAAATGTTCTTTTACTATTGCATGTCAGTTTTACCTTTGCCTCCACTGCAGTTTAGATATAGTTCTGTCAGTAACTGCAGTGGTCTGTTATCTATGCTTTCTACTGAGAGCCATTTTTCCTGCTAAGCAGCAGTTTTCTGAGGGACAAGGTTGACCCTAGAAGCAAATAACCCAGCAGACTCAAATTGAGCTGCCCTAGGAACCTTGCCTAAACCTAATCTAACCTTGTTCTAACCTAGAGCATATTGTGGAATCAGGTCAGTGGCTCAGATAAGCTCACCTTTTTTGTCACTTCTACAGCTGACCTCCCCATAGACCTTCACTGGATATGTCTAGACTGCAATGTAAGCCCAGGGTTTCTGGGACTCAAGTCCTCTGGTCCTTGTTAGGGAACTCTAGTCTTAAGCATCTACATTGTATTTTAACTCTATGTTGAGACTTTTTCTGAAATGTGCTCAAACCTGCAGTGCAGAGACTTGAGTCAAAGGAACCATATCCCAGAGTTCCTAGCCCTCTCCTCTTCCCACCTGCCACCCCCCCCCAACAATGTGGCTACTCTAGTCCTAGGACCATGGGGCATTGTGGGAAAACTTTACTGCCTTTTCTTCATGTTACCAGAAAGCAGCTCAATTTTCAAAAGGCTTGATCGGTTTTCTCTCCATTGCAAACCCAGGAGTCTCACTGACAGGGTGCTTGCAGATCATTGATCTGAAAAGAATGAGTTAATGCTGACCTGAGCTGCTGCTGTTCACAATGTGGAGGTTACTTCCATTTTCAGGAGAGTGCATTACATATTGTTGGGATAGAGAGGACTAAGAAAGTTGTCCCATGGAATTGTAGGATACTTCCAACTGACTCCTGGAACCTGAGTCAAGAGGGGCTGTGTCTACACTGCAAAATAATAGGGGGGCTCACATCCAGGGTCCTGGCTTAACTCGAGCTCAGACCCTCCAGCCCTGCAGGACCCTGGGTCCAAACCTAGGGCAATTGCAGTATAGACACATTGGGGAGTTAGGCTTGAGCTTTGGCTTACATTGAAGTGTAGACATACTCACTGAGGACTTCCAGTCTACTTTATCCATTGCTGTCCAGCCAACTTCACTCTGTGTAGTTTTAATTACTGCCTCAGTCTGCAGTCTCCTTACTTGGTACAGCATAGAAGTCAGACTTGTTGATAAGGCCAATCTGAAATAACTTTATTAACTTTAAAATCAGCAGACTTAATCACTCATTTAATATAAAATCCATTAATATGACAAGAAAATCCTAGCACCATGCCGCTGAAAAGATAGTGTTTTGAAGGAAATTATTCGTAAACTGTATTGTTCCTCGTAACTTCTGATTAATAAAACTTCCAATACAGTATTTATTGCCAGCAACAGTTTACTCCAAAGCCAACAATGCATCATGATTAGCTGTCAGTGAGAAAAAGAATTGGGCAACAAAGAGGTGAGGTGGGTAGTACTAAAGCCAACTGTAAACAGAAATGGAGTAGGCGGGAGGATTCTTATCTACCCAAGGTGGAGATCTGTGACAGAACCTTCATTAACACAGTTGTGACCTTTTCAAAGTAATGAAATAGCCTCTCTCTAGTCCAATGTTCTTAATATAATTTTATGAAAATTCTTGCTGCATACGCTTCATACTTCGTTTAAATATTTATTAATAATTGTATTGTAGTAGCATATGTGATCCCTGATCAGGGCCCTTGTACGCACCAAAAAAAGATTTTCTTTTGTGAAAAGTTTACAGTCCTAAATTTGAACTGAGATACAACAGGTAGATATAGTGTAGTTGTGGGGAGAGCTAATATAACTTATGGTGTTTTGCTGCACAAGACTGAAAAAAGATAGTATCTCTTTCAAGAATATTTTGATCCTTGAGACTAAATATGAATTAATTTTTACTGAAGATATGGGAAGCCAAATGGGCAGTCCTTTTCAGCTAAACCACAACTGTGTGTACCCTGGGGTCCTGTAAATTTGATATAAAATTTGATCATTCCCCATTTAGTTCCATGAACCTCTTTGCTTCACTTTTAGGACCCTTGATGGCTTAGCTCTTCCTCCATCCCCTTCTTGTATATGGTATGGAGCCATCAGTATCCATCTTTGCTCTGCCAGTGATGCTTGCCTTCATTGCCAGTTAGTCAAATTATCTAGAAAACACCTACATACTTTCTCTCATGCTGCCCCTTTTGCATGAGAGGAATTCCCCATAAAAAACTTCAAGACCATTACATTATCCTCCTCCATATTCTACTCCTGGGGAAATTCTGCACCACTGCGCATGTGCAGAATTCATGTCCCTTGCAGATTTTTTTTCTCTGCAGAAAAAACATTCTGTCGGAGAGGAGCTGCGGTTACAATTTTTGCCCACCAAGGGCTGCTGTGGCACCAGAACAGAGGGCAGCAGGCTCAGCAGCCATAGTAGCCAGCAGCTGATAAGGAAGAGGAAAGGCTGTGTTCCTCACAGCGCCCTATCCATTAGGCCAGGTGAGGAGGCACAGGATACTGGGGGGACAGATGGAGCATGGTATCCAAGGGTCACATAGACTGGGGTTCAGAAGGGCTTTTGGGGGGACAGACTGGAAGGGCTCAGTGGGAGTGGGGGTGCAGGGACACTGGGAATGGGGGGGTGACTGAGTGAGGTTGCAGGGTCACGTGGGGATGGCGGGAGGTGGGTGCAGGAACACCTGGGGACAGAGGCAGAGGTGTCTGACTGAATGGGAGAGGCTAGGGATCTGCATGATGGCGGCTCCCCAACAATCCCTTCTTCCCACCAGCCCCCAAATAAACTGTTCCATACTTCTCCCACCCACAAGCAACAACCCTCAAGGTTCACACCCCGGCTCCTTCCCAGTAATTACTTCCCTCTCCCTCAGCTCCTCCATTAACCCTAACTTTTCCCCCAAGCCTTTGCACTACTTCTGAGGGGTACAGGAAATATGGTTCTATATTGTAGTTTAAATGAATTAATACTCAAAGTTCTGTATGAATCATAGTTTTGAATCTATTTGAACTAATGAGTCTATTTGTCAAAAACATTTCCTGAATCTTTTTTGTTGTCCGTATTGTTACAGACATACTTGTTGACAGGTATTCTGAAATAAATTGCCAAAGTAATTTGAAACTGGTGTGATTATATTGTTGTTTTGACAAATAAATTTGCAGAATTTTAAAATATTGTGGGCAGAATTTTTAACTTTTTGGTGCAGAATTCCCCCAGAAGTAACATTCATCTCTTCTGTGATGCCTAGAAAACATTTGAGTGTGGCTATCCTTCAACAAAAAAGCTTCAAAAACAGACTCCAACGAGAGACTGCTGAATTGGAATTAATTTGCAAACTGGATACAATTAACTTAGGCTTGAATAGAGATTGGGAATGGATGAGTCATCACACAAAGTAAAACTATTTCCCCATGTTATTTCTCCCTCCCCCACCCCCCACTGTTCCTCAGATATTCTTGTTAATTGCTGGAAATAGCCTACCTTACTTGTCACCGTGAAAGGTTTTCCTCCTTTCCCCCCACTGCTGCTGGTGATGGCTTATCTTAAGTGATCACTCTCCTTACAGTGTGTATGATAAACCCATTGTTTCATGTTCTCTGTGTGTGTATATCAATCTCCCCTCTGTATTTTCCACCAAATGCATCCGATGAAGTGAGCTGTAGGTCACGAAAGCTTATGCTCTAATAAATTTGTTAGTCTCTAAGGTGCCACAAGTACTCCTTTTCTTTTTGCGAATACAGACTAACACGGCTGCTACTCTGAATCCCATCAAAGATTCTTGTATAGAAATCACTGGACATTTCACAAAGAATCAATTATAAGATTAATGAATTCACACATGCACTGCTTTCATACATTAGTTTTGTTAAAGAAACTAAAGAAATTAGTACAAGAGATTTCTAAGGGTTCTTCGGTAGGTTGATGGGAAAAGCTAGTGAGCCTGATACTCTCAGTTCTTCCCTTTCTGGTTTTTCTTTTATTTTCCATTTTTTCAATTTTCATGCAGCTAGGTATAGATATGGCAGACTGTTGAATATAATGATTCCTTTCACTGAAAACTGCTATAAAGGGGGAAAGATGTTAATAAAGACATTTGTTTAAATAATTATTTAACCAAATTTTTAATGTGAAGAACAATGAGTTACTCATATTCAAACATTTATATGATATTCAGTTGACTGTAATGATAATCCCAATTTTTAATTATTCTGTTGATAAATTTTGTAGTTTATTTGTATTCTGTTTTCTATTTACACAGTCTTATTTTATCTATCTCAAAACCAAAAACTTCAATGAAAATACTGAAAATCAGAGACATGGCACTAATGCATTTGTGCCATTGATAAGATATGATAGTCCTCATTAGATACCTTTGCCCCCAAATTCATGGCTTACAGAATGCACTTAGTCAGATTCTGGATTTTTATTACCTTCCCATATTTACACTTATGGGTGGCATCTACTTGCCTTTCTGTTTCTCAGTTTTTTCTGTATTTGTTCTGTATTCATCATTTTTTCTAGTAAAATGGGTATACTAATGACATGTTCGTATTGTCCCAATAGCTAGAGATGATTGCCATGGAAAATCCTGCAGATTTGAAGAAGCAGTTATACGTGGAATTTGAAGGAGAGCAAGGGGTAGACGAAGGAGGTGTTTCCAAAGAATTTTTTCAACTGGTTGTGGAGGAAATTTTCAACCCTGATATTGGTATGCAATTTAATAACTCCCTCATCTCTATGAAGTGCATGCACACACAGTTTCTCCCCATATCTACTCCCTAATATAGGTACTCTCTTTCTGATGGTCCTCTATATCCCTTGTTGAGCAAAAAGGGCATCTGATTCAGGTTGGGATCCTGCATCTGACAGAGCCGCCATCCCAAGGACAACTGGAATGACTGAAATACTTTAATTGCCACAAGTGAAAGTTACAATGTACACATTTAGATCACTAACAAATAATGCAATATTTTTATTTTTACCTGCTTCTTAAAATTTGAATCTATACCTTCTCTCGGCTTCCCCCTTTGCTTCAAGTTTTGCTACTAGGGTTAGTAATCATACCTGAGGGGGAAAAAAAAGTCTCTTACCAAGTGTCCAAGGCAAACCTGTATAAAGAGGTGGGGCTTTTTTTCAAGTTTTCAAAATTTGGCAATATAAAAAAGGATTAACTTTGTTCTCAAGTAATGATGCTGATTTAAATTTTTGTGGAAAGTTTAGAAATACAGTCAAATGCAAATCAATTACAAAGAAAAGTTAGCAATAGTTTCTGGTATTACACCTACTCCTGGGTTCCCCTACCCCAGTTTTTGTGGTTTAACAATCACATTTTCCTGGTGTGTGGTTTTTTTAAAATGTTTTTTCTGTCCTGTTCTCCCTTCACTCTCCACTGCCGTGTGAAAGAGCCACTCAGATAAGAGAACTGACTATAGGGGATGCAATGAAACCAACAATACACGGTTCTGTGCCAAAAAAATAAAAGGAACTTGAAAAAAGTCTGTCTAGTTTCTTAAAATTGTAACTTTTTTAAAAAATTCAGACTGGTATGATTCATCAAGTTGACATTCCCCTTTAAAATTGAGTATAACTGAGGGACATTGTTATGTAGGGATGAGGAGGAGCAAGAAATGTTAAAGGAATACTTGGGTCCAGTTTGTCCCCAAATTTAGTCTTTTTGAGAAAAGTTTTTACAAAATTTAAAAGATCCCTAGAGACTTCCCCAAAATCTTCTAAAAATTGTAATCAAAACAGTTTGTGCTGTAACGGGAATATTTGGGTAACCAATCATTGCATCATTGTGCTACACTGTAAGAACGTGAAAGTGAAACTGAATAGAAACAAATGTGAAATTGGCTAGTCTGCTTTCATTGTCAAAGGTCAGAATAATGAAATGTGTAGACAACATAAATAGAAAATAAAGTTTTTTGAGTGTTTTTCAGTTTCACTCTTATAGTGCATAATGTAGGAGAGGAATTAAAATGTCTCCTTAACATACCAATTACAATTTGAACTGTTTGTATGTAACCACCTTTTTACACCTATTGTGCACAAAGTTTTTAAATTAAAACATTTCAGGAAGTCTTTCTGTATCTGGTGCATTTCAGTGGACTTATTTCATGCCCTTTATGACCTATTTGGTGAAGATAGATATCTGAGTATTAAAAATCTTCCTCTGAAAGGATGTCTTGTTTCATTAAATTCACACTTTTGAAAAGTAAATAGTTTGTTCTGAAATCCAAACCACACCCTCAACCCCATCCCCTTTTAAATGGAAAAAAAGTTCCTGCCTTTTAGTTAGGCAGTTGTCTATACAATCAGCATTGAGGAGGTCAGCAACTAAACTGCCTGAAAACAAGCTTCCAGTGCCAGCAGCAACCCTAAAGGAACTTCGATGAGATATCTCCAAGTTGTTACTAGCCAAGTCAGAAGGGCAGAGAACACACTACTGTTGGGGAGCATTTGGGTTTGGCAGGCATCAGAACTGGCAGTGAGATATCTAACTCTTGCCATTTTGTAGAGGTGTCTGTCTGGCCCGCCCACCTCTAAGTGAAATGTATTTTCAATTAATTTGTCATATTCCATGTTGTACATACAATAAAACTATAGCAACCAAAAAGGATTACATTCATATCGCATCACATATACATTAGACTGAAGATTTTCTCCGGTTTATCCCTTTTAGTGAAATCAATGCAAGAAATTTGTAGGTTATTGGTTTTATTTATCAAACATTTAGAGAGATTTTCAAAGGCACAATGGGGAGTAACAGGGAAGTTAATGGGAATTAAGTGCTTTGTGCCTTTTAAAACCTTTAATATGGTAACAAAAAACTTACATGTGAAACTGTGATACCTAGAAATTTTTGAGTTGGAATATTCTTTAATTTGATAGGAGCAATTAAAGTACATTTATTAAACTTTGAAGTCTTTATAGAATTTTGTAGTTCAATAAAGCACAAATTTCTAAAAGTTAGCAAAATCTGTTACTTATAAAAAAAATAATAATAATATTCAGCGCTAGACCTGTTTTGTGCACTCTCCACATAAAGTAGATATATAGAGATATATATGAAAGTGTCACAGTTAATATAGCAAACTTCTGGTACCTTCCTAGTTTGTCCAGGACTCCAGGCAGCAGTTTTCTCTCAAACTCTGTTGTTGTTTTTTTTGTCCTTGTGCATATGACTCTGGATACTTTAAACCTTGCCTACTGTGATTTATACGTCGTAATCACTGATCTATACCAGGCTTCAGATATCTGCAGCCATAGGAACTTAATCATTGCAGATTGTAAAAGATTAAAATGGATGAAATTATCCAAACATCTCTTGCATAGGAAAACTATATTATGAAGGTAGTACAGGAATTGTATAGGTCTTTGATTTGAATGTGAAATGTGATGATACGTCCTTGTACTTTTGCAGTGCCTTCCACTGAAGAAACTCATCACACTTTACAAACACCAGTTAGTTTAGCTTAGCTTTAGGGCTCTGTGAGAGGTAGGTAGTATCTTCAATTTATATATGAGGAAACTGATGCAGAGAGACGCAGAAAATGATTTGATCAAGGTCCCAAAGGGAATCTGCCTTAACACTGGTAATGGAACTCGGGTCTTGGATCTTCTTTAGTGAACGAGACAGGATGAGACTCATTCACTCTCCAAGCTGTGCACTGACAGCTTGACTACAATGGGATTTGGATCAGGTTCTGAATTAGTGGGGGGGGGGGTCCTATGGGAAAATATATACATACGCTAAACCTGACAGAATTAGGGTTTGTTACATGGTCTACCTTAATTTTGTAATTTCCTAATTCAGCTATTTTACTTAGTGACCTTATTGTTCTTACTGTAGTTTTAGATATGGAATAAACATATAATTTAGATAAATAGATTAGAAATGCACATTTATCCTCTGAGCATGGACATATAGTAGTGCTTGAGATTTGGGAAATTGAATTCAACAGCATAGATGAGAGTTGGTAAGTATTTCCGTTAATTCCCTTTATTCAGAATTTTATACTGGATTTCTTTAGACTTGTTTCTATGCTGAGATTTCATTGGATTTAGACTAGACTTGACTTGGTGATCAGAATATATATGTATGAGAAATGGTATAGCTTGATGAGATAAAAATTTTTTGCTTTCATAATGCACTTCTGTATAAGTCCTTCAAAAGGAAATACAACTAAATAATTTCAGATTCTTCTTCTTGCTGTTGTTTTACATTTTTTTCCACAGGTAACTTGCATTTTAGCATCACAGTTACGACACTATGTGTATAAGGTGTCGCTTCTGTGAATTTGAAGAACATCTGGATGTGTTTCAATGGGAGTGCAAGAAAAATCTCAAAAATATAATTTAGGGTGTTTGAAATCTTTGTACTCCAATAGGTGTCATAAAAATAAGCAAGTATTTATTAAGAAATTAGTATAGATGAGTTCTGTTACCTATTGCATATTCAATCTGTTTAAAAGTTAATTTAAAACAGCTGTGTAAAATTGAAATCGTGCAGAAAGTGAAGGATGAGTAAAAATTATTAGGCTTGTTATCAAAAATCATTATGGTAAAGGGGAAGCGAATAAGTAAATTTTTGTGCTGGGGTCTAGGTTAATTATGACAAGACTGTGGTTTGTTTTTGTTTTTTTTTTTTTTAAAGATATTGCGATCTTCATCCTTCATGGTGGCGCTCATTGTTTCCCTTATTTTGTTACAATCTTAATGTGTTTTCTGACTTAACTTTTACTTTTTGCATTATCTGTGTTCTCTTATGAATATGGATTTGGATAAACTAGAGTTCTAAATTATTCCCCTATCAGAACAGCAAACACTGCAAGAATTGCTCATTATTCTATGTTTTAACTCTTCATTCAATTTACAGAAAGTACATGCCACCATCTTTGCTGCAGTGGTAGTCTGGAAAACCACTTGGAAACTTCATTGAATTAAAAAAGCAGAATATAGCCTCCCACTTTACTTAGTAATGTACCTCAGGGAACATATACTTGTGTTCCAAAAACTGCTTGGAGTTTCCAATCCATTGCCTTGCTGTCTAAGGGCTTGTCTACGCTTGAACATTAATTTGGATTGAGGAGAGTCCACGTATGGAGTTATTCCAGAATAGCTGTTCTGGAGTAATTCCACATATAGACATCCCTTAAAGACTGCTTCTCTCTCTGTGCACCATTCCACTAGCTGAGATCTACTAAGATACTTTTACAACCCTAAATTCCTGCAGGCAGGCCAACTCTTTTGAATGGGCCTTAACCCTGGATTTGGAATTCACTTACCCTGTTGGTCCAAGTGAGCTAGAATTTGTTGGCCTTCAGCTTTTGTCAGCGGGGGGTTGCTTGAGTGGGATACCTTATTTTGTGATTTGGGGAATGTAATGGGGTGCGCTAGGCCCAGAGGCTCCTGCTGGAGGCCTCAGGGTCCTACCATACCCCATCCCAGAGAGCAGCAGAAGAGAAATCCTCCAAGCGGCCATTCAGGGCCCAGCAGACTCGCATAAAAGGAACTGCAGGCCAGAGTCAGTTGCTTCCTGGAACTGGAGGAGTGAGGACTGTGTTCCTGGCTGGATGACTGAAGGAGCAGCAGGACCACGGACAAATCAGTTGCTGGCAGGGACTGAGGGGGAGCAAGAAGGAGCTCCTGGTGGCTGCTGGGACTGAATAAGGACTGAGCCCAGTGAGGGCTGCAGGAAGACAGCGTCTCCAGGGAGCAAACCCTGGGGGTATGGCCCCATACCAAAGCTGGGACTATTTAAGGACTAAGCCCGTGGAAGGCTACAGAGATATCAACAGAGGGGAACTGGGATAGGTACCTGTTGGACTGCATACCTTGGAACGGGTCTGTTCTGTTTGACATACAGACTGTGAGAGAGTCAGCCGGGGGGGGGCTAAATTGTTGAAAACCTTCCTGAGAAACCACTGACAAGGGTCAGCACAAATTGAGAGTCTGCAGGCACACATACTCAACCAAGAGGCACTTATGAGAGGTGGGTGCCATCCCATTGCAGGGAGACTTCGGGAGATTGGTTATAAATGTGCGGCTTTATAACTGACGTATGTGTTTCTATAGGCTGTAAGCATCACATTTTATAAAACTGGAAAAATTAATTCATGCTATGAATATGTAATGTTTTTGGTAAATTATACAGTACTAAATTTAAAATATAATTTTCCATGTATATCTGGTGCAGATGATTTAGAAGGTGGATTTTTAAACTTCATGTTTGCTCTACATTTTTGTTGTTTTTCTAAATATAAAAGTAATCATTTAATTCATTTCTTATAGGTATGTTCACATATGATGAGTCTACAAAACTGTTTTGGTTTAACCCATCCTCTTTTGAAACTGAGGGTCAGTTTACACTGATTGGCATAGTACTGGGTCTGGCTATTTACAATAACTGTATACTGGATGTACATTTTCCCATGGTTGTCTACAGGAAGCTAATGGGCAAAAAAGGAACTTTCCGTGATCTGGCAGATTCTCACCCTGTAAGTTCATTGTGTTCCTTGAATTTATTACTCCAGGTTGTGGAAAATGTATATTCATTTAATTAAGATTTGATTTCAACACCAGCTTACTGTCAGAATAGGTGAAAGTGAAATGCCCTGTCAGGTTAGTGGAAACATTCTATGATTATTTGTTAAAATGTGTGGATTGGAACATGATGCCACCAGTACATCTAATTTGGAGGAGTATGCATTGGCTAGCAATAGGATAGCTAATAGGTCTGGAGGTCAAATGACATGGGTTCTATTTCTGCCTCGCTGCATGAATGTGAGCAAGTCACTTAACCTTCTGTGCCACAACAAACAAGTCTGTAAAATGAGAATATTATTTACCAATCTTTTGTAAAATGCTTATAAAAAATTCTGCTACGCTGTGGTGACTCTTAAGTTTTTTAAAGTGAAAGGCAGTTGTGGCAGATGGAGATTATTCACAAATTCTTTAAGCAATTATGAGTTTTCTCACATGCTTTTTATTGTCTCACCTTCTTAAAAACAATAGCGATAAAGGTGGGAGGGAAGGTTCTTTTGCTGATGGCTGTAAAATAGCAATAAACCACAATAACTATGTATGAGTAAACAGTTAAAGCACATCTCACATATTTTGGTCCTGTGCCTTCAACCATCCAAAAAACACCAATAGCTTTCTAACAAGCTACCTAGTGTGCTTTATTGCTGTTAGAATGATTTATTTAAATGAATTTGGGGTAATTTTTCCATTTTTATTTGTAAGAGCTATGCAGTAAATCCTTCCACTATTGCAAATGGCTCAAAGAAAGAAAAGAGAAAATGAATAGGATAAAGGTTATTATAAATGCCTTTTATTTTACTATATTAGAAAAAATAGCTTAATTTTTTTATAGATTCCCTGGTCTGTTTAATTTTCTTCTCCTTCCAACAGTATGCCAAGTCAGGCCACTCTTTCAGCTGTAGTTTGACGACTTATAGCTACTTTAAACTCTCTTTTTTTTTATTGTAATAAGTAAATTGAGCTATTTCAGATTCCCTGTTGAGTTTTATTTTTAGTAATGAGTGAATTCAGAATTGTCAAGAGGCTACAAAATGTGGGGCAATCTCTTTTGTGGGAAGAGAACGGGTGGATTTAAAAGTTCAGTTTAACTGTTACCCCATTCCTTTTCCACAGTTGGCTTATTCTGCCATTCCTACTTTAAAATCACCCTTCATAAACTCCATTAAACAGACCAAGATATTTAAATGCTGATTAAGACTCTTAAAACTGTATAAAATTCAAAGTAGTCAGGCCACGTTAGGTATTGTTGAGTACCACAGCCAGAATTCAGAGGGCAAGAAGGCCAGATCTTATTTAAAAGGCAGTGTTCCTAAATCAGTGTTTACTAACATGGTACATTTGAAAGTGTTTGTGGAGCATAGGAGGAAGACAACTGGTGAGAGAATGAGGATTGCAGCTAAAACTTACAATAAGTGTATGGGGAAAGTTCACTATTCGTTCTCCAGTTAAAGAGCACTCACTTTCTCTGACCTTCAGTTTGCATCCTTGAGAGGCTCATACCTCTGACCCCTAGTGGGAGTCCTTGAACAGCTACTGCCTGCACATGCCCTGCTGCTGCTCCTGGGAGGTATTCCTAGGCGGTTCTTCAGAGGTGCAGGGCTTATTACTGCTTGACTGCAGGGACTCAGAGGGCTCCCTAAACCCCTTCAAACAACTTAAATTCATTTTTTGAAATTCCACTTATAATGCGCAATTTCTGACCCTAATTTGTGCTTTATTTTTCAAAGTGAGGGTCAAGTATTTAGCAACACTTCAACTTCCTCCTCTTCACATTATGTGCAGAAACGTTTTCCTGGCACTTCTGGTGATTATGTCCCAATCATGAACAATTGGGATTTGGTACAAAGTTGTGACCTCACCCAAAAGATATAGCTGACCAATCCAAGCATGTTTTTTGACAATCAGTATCTAAAGCTCTACTCTGATTATCATTCGTGATATAATTGTAAAATAAAAGTCCCATTATATATCATCAAATGTTTTTATTTTATTAGGTTCTTTATCAGAGTTTAAGAGACTTGTTACAATATGAGGGAAGTGTGGAAGATGATATGATGATAACTTTCCAAATATCTCATACGGATCTCTTCGGCAATCCAATGATGCATGATTTAAAGGAAAATGGAGATAAAATCCCTATTACAAATGAAAACAGAAAGGTAACTCACATGGCACTCTTAACGGTGGAATGATCTTTGTCATTACTATGTATCTCAGAATTTCAGTCAATATTCTGTCGGCATGTAACTAAAACATTAATTTCAGTTAGAGATAGAGAAATAGTTAAATTTAAAATTATAATAGTCCAATTGGGTTAAGCAGAAGAAAACACTTTTGTAAAATTCTCTTGCATGTATAACTTTGAGAATACTAGTTGTATTATATGTTTTCTGTAACACACGTTTATGTACAACAAGACAGAAATTTTTAAGACTCCTTTTTAATGTTTGCTGTTTACAAACAACTATTAACCTAGGTATCTGTTCGGGATTCTGTTGTGTATGTTCAGATTGCTGAGTAAACTGGCAATAAAACTAGTAAATTGAAATGTGCATACCAGACTTCACATTGAATATCTCCCCAAACACATTTTGGACTCAGCATCTGAGCATCATCTTATAAAAAAAAAAAAATGTGCCAGACCAAAAGATTATCTGCTGTCTCCTTTAGTTGTAATTTGTTGCTGAATGGTCTAAGATTTCATACAAATTTAGGCTACACAAAATATTGATACACGTGGAAGTGAGCTTTTGTCTTAGATTTTGAATCCTACCATTGTTTGTGATTGCTTAAACTTTATTTACTGCTTGCGGTGTCCTACCAGAGTCCTCCAGATTGGTGGATGGGTGTGTAGGAGAGAGAATTTTTCCTTGCTTATAAACTTGGTTTCTCAAATGAAGTTGTCCACCAACTGGGAGGAATCCACCTGGACTATTTTGTGTGTACTTGTGGATAATTTCTGTTGAAAAATTTCAGTACATGTGAAGTTAACACAATTGTCCAGTCATAGCTCAGCTGCCTCTGAGATTGATTGTAGGTGGGCCAAGTCCAGCAGTGCACTCTGACTTGGTTCCAGTTATGAGAAAACAAATTATACAATGCCATGAAATACTTGATTTCCCTATTTAAAACATTAGACCAAAATGTCTTGTTGGGTGTATCTTGTTTTTTGAAGGGTAGGATTTGGCTTTTAACTATTAAGTAAGTTTTGGGGTTGTTTTCTTGCAGGAATTTGTCAATCTGTACGCGGACTACATTCTCAACAAATCAGTAGAAAAGCAGTTCAAAGCCTTTCGGAGAGGATTCCATATGGTGACCAATGAGTCTCCACTGAAATATTTATTTAGACCAGAGGAAATTGAATTACTTATTTGTGGAAGTAGGGTAAGAAATCTGGAATGTGCAACAAAACAAATTGCTGGTTTTCTTATCCCAAAGATACAATTATGGGTGGTGATAAAATGTCTTACATTTACAGAATCTAGACTTTCAAGCACTGGAAGAAACTACAGAATATGATGGTGGCTATAGCAGAGATTCTCTTATTATTAGGTAAGTTCTTTAACTTTTCAAGGGTTATACAAGTAAACTGTATTTTACTAAATTCATGATGAAGAGGCAGCATCTGTAATGTGAGGTTCATGTTGTTTTTGAAGTACACACTGAAGTCCAACAAGAGCCAAGTATCATTTATTATTACTGAATTATCTATAATTTCACTATGAGTATTTAATAAAGTCAGCAAATAAGATGTTTAACATGCTATTATAGAATAAACTCTTTAAACAAAGGAAAACTTGTCAAAAGCTATTGAAGAAACTGAAGGGTAAAAAATGATGATTACTTTGCTCTTGATGTTTTTTTACTCGTGTGCTTTCTTGTTTGAGAGATGGAAGGGATTCATTAGATAATCCCCAATTGGGCAGGATTATTTCTAACACTATGCTACCTATTATTTGCCTAGTTTAGTAAAAAATGTCTCAGAAACGTTTAGGGCCTTTTCGTCTCTGACCTGGATTAATCCCACATACAGGAAAGGAAATTCCACATCTTGTTGTTGCAAAATTTCCAATTAATTCTTCTCTTAGTGTGAGAGAATCTGTAGGAGCCATGCTGATAAAGTTCCCCTGTAATTCACTAGTCAGCCCTTCAGGGGAGAAGTTCCTTAGTACACAGTAGGGGAAGCAGGTAGATTAATATTCAGAGTCCTTCGGGGTTGCTTTTAGGGGATTGATACCACAGTTTGCTTAACCACATCCTTCTCACTCACAGACCCCATGTTGCACAGAAGGGCTTGTCGGGTCAAAAGTGGAATAATGCTGTAGAGAGCTTTCCCATCTTCCTCTGGGAGAGGATGGTATAGTTCTTGTAATCTTTGGCCGTCTGCTTTCCCCTCCAGCCCATGGTTGTCTCTCTCTTCTAATCCCTCTCCAGTCTGTCTACATCATTCTAGTATTGAGGTTCCCAAATGTGAATGAAATATTGTGTGTGTAGTCTCTCTTATAAGTCTAGACTATATTCAGATGATCTTCAAGACCATGAAATAAGAGATGATGTTTTTTCCTCAATGATGAATTATCCTAATAAGATTTTATGATGGGTGGAAGTGTCATAATTTGTTCTGGTGGGCCATTAGTGAGTTCATTCATTATCACATATAATCCAAACAAAACCGCCTCCAAACCATGTTATTTGTCAAGAATGAGGATGTGCAAAATAGTATGTTTACCATAATTATGATTGTAGAAAAATGTAGGGGCTCCAAAAACTGCTCAGATTATTTTACATATAATCAGGCTGACACATTTTTGATGAATTACTGTTTTTATTCCTCTAATATTATGGAAGCCACCTTTTATTTTCACCTCAGTTTTGATCTTAACACAGTTGATAACTGACATGTGACTTGAACTATTTAGTCAGACTAATATTGATATGTTTGGTAATACAATAGGAAGAAGAGAGAAACAAGATGATCAGAGAATAGACAATGCTTTGCAATAAGGATAGTTGAAAAATATAGAAAATACAAACAGTATTGAAAACAAATGGGCAGCATCTGCAAATTATTTGCTAATTTTAGAATAGTGTGAAACAGTTTTAAAAAGTTAACAGGTTAACCTTCAAGGATTTTGAAATGCTTCAAAACTTCCGCAGTTAGCAAATGTTTGAATGCAATCTTGTTCAACTCCTATATGCTCAGTTTGTATGCTGATTATTGTATCTGTTAGATGATCAAATATGGTGTCATATATGATGATGTGTCAATTAACAGCTGCAAATTCTGGCAGTTGTGAAAGTTACATACAAGTAGGGTGAGGTCTTGTTTGTATCAGATATTCTTAACAATATTTTTCTCTTGCTTTCTCAACTTTGTTTTTAATTTCATCTCAATAGGGAATTCTGGGAAATAGTCCATTCATTTACAGATGAGCAGAAAAGACTATTTTTGCAGTTTACAACAGGCACGGACAGAGCACCTGTGGGAGGACTTGGAAAATTAAAGATGATTATAGCCAAAAATGGCCCAGACACAGAGAGGTAAAATATTGACCTTTTATTTGGTGTAAAAATTTTATTTTGACTTCCTAAAAAGTAAGACTAATTCTGCAAAGTGAAAATACCAGCAGCCAAATTTTAAGTTAAAGTTAAGTATCTCTTAAATTAGCATTTTAATATTTTATCGTGCTTTGACCTCAAAGTTACGTGAAAACAACAGATATAAATTTTAAAGTAAAACTGGAGTATTGTTCTTGCATATGTAAGCAGATGAAATAGCATGGTATTTCTCAAAGATGATGATACTTATATGCGTGCGTTGTGCATTCCGATGACTGAATTCTTCCTTTTCTGTTTTTCCTCAGATTACCTACATCTCACACATGCTTTAATGTCCTTTTGCTTCCGGAATACTCAAGCAAAGAAAAGCTTAAAGAGAGATTGTTGAAGGCCATCACATATGCCAAAGGATTTGGCATGCTGTAATAAATAAATAAATCTAACAAAAGGGATTAAAATTGGTGGTGGTGATGTCCCTGTCCAAAAAAGGCCATAAGATAGTGAGCTACAGTAGTCACCTGTGTTTGTGCCTCCCTTCTTTACTGGGGACACTGGGCTGGAACAGCAGATTTCAGCTGCTTATATGAACAAATTCTTTATTTTTTCTTTTAGCGTGAAAGTATTACATATTCTTTCACTTGTATGTACAGAGAGGTTTTCCTGAATATTTATTTTAAGGGTTAAATCACTTTTGCTTGTGTTTATTACTGCTTGAAGTTGAGCCTTTTTGAGTATTTACAAGAAAACAAACTGTACTCTCCCAAGGAAAATATTGCCATCATTTGTAGACCATGTAACCTTCAAGTATGTGCTATATTTTTGTCCCTATATCTAATCAAATCAGGAACTGTACTTTTTTGAAGAGTTTGCTTTTGAAACTTGAAGTCTTGGAAAACAGTGTGATGCAATTACTGCTGTTCTAGCCCCCAAAGAGTTTCTGTTCAAAATCTTAATAAAGACGGAAGGGAGAACTTGGAATGTTAAACTGCAGCCTTGAGAACTTTACTTTAGTCACAGCACAACAATTAAAACTCATTTCACTATGTGTTGTCTTCACATGTCTTGTAATATATTGTGTTTTAAATTAGCAAAACATATTTCTTAGTCTCTGAAAGGGTAGGAGTTTTAGTTACATTGTTTAAATAAAAAAAAAATAAAAGTTTACTGGGGAAAGTGCATTTTCAGCCAAACAGCTTTAGAGTAGAGAATGAAGTTTGTTGAAAAAAGGATAGGAAGTTGCTATATTATAAACAAAAAGCATGTGGAAGTGCACTTAAAATGAAGTTTTATTATTAATTGCCTATTACGTTGACATTTTAAATAGACAATCCAAAGTCTTCCCTACATGTTATGTCATCATCCTTATTTAATGAACTGTTGTTCCTTTATCAAGGCACATGATCAGTGTTGCAACATAATCAAAAGGGATGGCTATTGTACCTTATATTTTTCATCTGACAATAGACAACATTGAAAATGATTAAAACAAACTTAAGGCTTACTTTATATTGTTTATTCCCAACTGTTAAATATACTGTTAGAAAGGAAATACTAAGGTTACTTTCCTCTGCTACATAAAATATTATACAGTAGATTTTGAATTTAAATCTACAAATCATATCAGAAGTAAATCCTTTACTTTTCATAGTCTGTATATGTAATGTTAACTTCTCCTGTTGCAATATAAAATAAAGGGATTATGCATTTTTAACTAAGACGACATAATTGGCATATCTCGTTTTACTACAAGCAACAGCTGATGTGCAGAGCTGAGCTTGTGCCTTGACAATTGCTATAACTGACTACTACAGATCAAATCCATTTGATGATTTGTGTGAAATTGGCATAAAAAGGCATAGTTTTGAAATCATTGGAGGGAGAAAAGATGTCTTTTCAGGATTATTTTAATAAATTCTTTCTAGTAATAGAAACAGACAACTGTTATGTAACTATAATGCTGAATAAAACAGTGATGTTTTTCACCATGGTTCAGTGAAAAAGAAGACAGTGATTTCCTTTCATAAATTAACATGGGGCATCATTAAACTATTTATTTTGAAACCTTTATTTAAAGTATATTGTATGCTGAGGATGAGACAAAAGTTAAGCTCTCCTGAAATGACATAACGCAGTGATGCCAACCCTAAGTGTTCAAAAATCATGAGTGAGCCCAAAACCATCAAGATTGCCTTAAAAATTCTGATTTTTTTTAAATCAGACTTGAAAAAAATGGATTCTTTTTATCTGGTTTTTGAGCCTTTAGGTTGCACTTAGAATACATTTTCAAGATTTTCTCCACCACCATGTGGGCTAGAAACTGTTGTTGGTTTAAATGAAAGTTGAGATTCTCACCTAAATATCTGCAGGAGCCAGAACTTTAAGAAAAAAAAAAAATCGGCTATTGCAAATCTCTCACTACAATGCTGCCTTACTGAGTGATTCAGGCTCCTTGCCATCTTCCTGTGATTTAGATGGTGAGCATAGATGCTGCTCATGATTGCCTTGAGGCAGTTCGTAAGTATGAAAAGTTCCTGATACCACATGTTTATTCTAGAACTGTTCAAACCATATCCCTTTAATGTGATTTTCCCAGGAAATGTTCTAAATGATATTTATGTCAAGTTTTCTCTGTGTAAGATTTGTGGTGACTTATTTTTTTATATCTCCAAAAGTGTGCTAGGCATTTCGCAGTCAGGTAAAAATACATGGTTCTTGCTTTGAGTCTATTACATTCTAAATGGATGAGAGCTTTATACTACAGAAGAAAAAGTAACATTAAAATAATGTAATTATACTAGCTTTCTAAAAGCATGAATTGCTTTTGTGGGGGCATTACCAGATACATATGAACTTTGTAGAATTACCAGACTTCTGATTTAAAGATACCATGTTAAAGATGCCACCTACACTGGATCCTTAGGTCTGAGTTTTATCTCCTTAGCACAGCACTGACGGAATTCTCTAGACATAAAGATTTTTTACTTTTGAAGGGTAGAAGTAGCGGTAGTAAGCCAGAATCCTTACTGGCAGCTGCCCACTGTAAATACTGCCCTGAAATGTTTGTCAGTTTCATTTACTGATCCTATCAAGAAAGCAGCATTTCCCTCAAAGGACTGACTTTTCTGTCTTCAGCTATCAGGATTCTAGGAACACTGACTGAATATCCTTCACTATTACTTATCTCCCAGGTACAAAGGCCTACAAAATTGAATTTGGGTACACCTGTGCAGCACCTTAATGCCTGCTTCTAGGCATTTTGGTGCACACCTTTCTTCCCCCTCCCAAGGTGACTGTGTGGGTGGCATTTTGGAATTTTTTTTTTTTGCCAAAAAAAGTTCACAGAGCTTTACCATTACTATTGTCCTTGGCACACTGACACCATAATATCTTAGGCATCTGAACACCTTACAGTGAGACACCTATGCTGGTTCAATGCCTTGTTTAGTGCTCATCAGTTATTTGGTTCAACATCCAGCACTTCCTTCAGTGCCCAGGTATCTATGGTCCATTTATTTCAGGCATGGCATTGAGGGAGGAAAGAGGGTTGCTCAGGTGCTTCAATCATTTGTCCAGTGGGCACTCAACATTTGGGAACATGGAGCTTGAAGTCAGTGCTACTGACAGTGATGGGTGCTGGGAACTGCAGTATCACTGAGCCTCTCTGATCCACCAGCCTGGGCTCCCTTTACACTGTACCACTGTGACCAACCTGCCAAGCCCCCTCCCAGGCTACAGCCTGCACTTTACCAGCACACACACACAGAGAGGGACACACCTAGCTGCAGATACATGTGGAGGCTGTGATCAGCTCTGGATGGGAAGGCTTCAGCTAAGGCACTTCCCAACTACTCAGCTACATTCATCCGTCTGGGGTATAATATAGACCCAAAACTTTTTTTATCTTGCACTGCACAGCATAAGCTCATGAAATTCACCTCCCTTTCTCAGTGTGGAGAGGAAATATACAACGGCTTTCTGCCATGAGTTATGATTTCCACACACTGGTTTTAGACAAAGCAAAAAAGTTTATTAACTACAAAAAATTAAGTGATTTTAAGGGGTAGCAAACAAATCAAAGCAGATTATCTAACAATGAACAAAACATGCTAAAGAGATTGGATATGAATAGCAAATTCTCAACCTAATTGATTATACAAGCAGGCTTCAGGCTCTTAAGGGGCAAGCTGTGCTGGCTTACAGCTTAGAAACCCCAGTTCCCTTCACAGGCTAAAAATCCCTTTAGACTGGGTCCAGCACTTTCCCCTCCAGTTCATCTTTGTTCCTCAGGTGTTTCCAGGAGTCTTCTTGGGCAGGGAGTCAGTGAAGAACCATGATGGTATTTCCATGCCCTATATAGCTTTTGTATATGATAGGAACCCTTGGTCTCAAAGCTTGATTCCCACACCAGTCAATGAAACAACACTGGTATTCCAAGATGGAGTCCAGCACCAGGTGACCTGGTCACATGTCCCTGTGGTGTTACAGCAGACATGAGTCGGAGCCTGTTTGTACCATCCTCAGGAAGGTCCCCAGGTGGGAAATAAGCTGCCTCTATGGGCTATTGTTCTTCCTTATAGTTCATTAATTTGAATGGGCCCTTCCCAGCCAGCCCTCTAGACTGAGAGTCTTTTGTCTAGTGGGTGTTCCCCATGTGTAAACAAATTTGTAACAGATACATAGTCAATATTCACAACTTCAGATACAAAAATGATACATGCGTACAAACAAGATAATCATATTGAGAAAAGTTCTTCCTCTACCTGGGTGGGTCTTGTGCTTACTGGCAGATTTGCTTGCCTTGGAGATTCACAGTAGTCCTCAGTTTGGCCATTTTTGTGAACCCACAGTCCAGGTCAATTCCTCCAGTGTCTGATCAGGAGTTGGGAGGATTTGGGGGGGAACCTGGGCCCGCCCTCTACTCTGGGTTCCAGCCCAAGGCCTTGTGGAATGCAGCTGTCTACAGTGCCTTCTGGAACAGCTGTGCGACAGCTACAACACCCTGGGCTACTTCCCCCTGGCCTCCTCCCAACACCTTTATCCTCACCACAGGACCTTCCCCCTGGTGTCTGATAATGCTTGTACACCTCAGTTCTCCAGCAGTCCACGTTCTCACTCTCAGCTTCTAGTGCCTCTTGCTCCCAGCTCCTCACATGCACCCCACAAACTGACGTGAGCTCCTTTTTAAACCCAGGTGCCCTGATTAGCCTGCCTGTCTTAATTGATTCTGCCAGCTTGGTGATTGGCTGCTGGTGTTCTAATCAGCCTGTCTGCCTTAATTGTTTCCAGAAAGTTCCTGATTGTTCTGGAACCTTCCCTGTTACCTTACCCAGGGAAAAGGGACCTACTTAACCTGGAGCTAATATATCTGCCTTCTATCACTCTCCTGTAGCCATCTGTCCTGACCCTGTCACTATATTCAGTAAATCATACCCTTTCCTATGACACATCACATGACTTATCTTGCACAAAATAAATTATGATTGTTATAATCATATAATAAAATCTCTGAAGAATATGGGGGGCAATGTCACACTGACCTCTGCCTCATCACATATACAGAAGGCAGGCACCAAGAGGGCTAGCAGCTCCCTGAGGTACCGCAGATTCAAAGCAGCTTGTATTGAGGTTTCCTGGGTGCTTCAAGCAGTGAATACAAAGGAGGAGAGATAAACATTCCCAGTATCACTCTATAGTAAGTGACATGCAGTCATTCCTAGTCCTTTTCAAGGATGTCATGAAGCCCTAAGTGTCAACTTTGAGTCACTCCTTTTCCATGAGGTCAGCAGAGTTATGATCTCAGTGCAGCACATTCTTAGAAAGTTTACACATTCTTAGAATAAGCACTTTCAACACAAGAAAACTTTGGCTTCACCACCGGTTCCTCTAGTACTCAGGCCTCTGACACAGCTAATGTTGGTACTTGCAAATCTAGAGTATTTGGGGATGCCATAGCTTCGCCAGCTTGCCATTACCAGTGCCCTGCCTGATGGAGGCAGAACTGGGGACCTTTTTAAAACTGCACAGGCAGCTGGTCTCCTCAAACACAGCTGCTGAGTATTCTTTGAGGTGGACGGGAGGGTACAAGATCAAACGATTGCCCCATCCATGAAAATGCTCCCATGTTTCTTAGTAACAGGAACAGACGCTGCAGGCAATTCACTCCTGGCACAAAATGTCATCAAGCCTCTCTTACCAGACAAGATGAAGTCTTATTCCAGAAATGAATGAATATCTGATCAAAGAAAAGCTCAAGATAGTCACCCTGAACCATCATACTGCTTTAGTTTTTTTATTTTTAAAGCGGAAGGCCAATGTAGCCGTAGGTGGACACGTTCATGCACATGGGGGCTGCTCCCCAAACACTGGAAGATTTGCTGTACTAGTTTCATATGTTACCTTTGGGGATACCATTGGGGCCAAATGTGTTCACAGAATGGCTGGAGGGGTAGATGTGTCCTACCAAGGAATCCCTGTTGAGGTTACAGGGACAAACCATCCCGATTAGTCGAAAGAATAGTAAATATGGCAGGCGACCAGCTTGGCTTAATGGTGAAATCCTAGCGGATCTTAAACATAAAAAAGAAGCTTACAAGAAGTGGAAGGTTGGACATATGACCAGGGAAGAGTATAAAAATATTGCTCGGGCATGTAGGAAAGATATCAGGAGGGCCAAATCGCACCTGGAGCTGCAGCTAGCAAGAGATGTCAAGAGTAACAAGAAGGGTTTCTTCAGATATGTTGGCAACAAGAAGAAAGCCAAGGAAAGTGTGGGCCCCTTACTGAATGAGGGAGGCAAGCTAGTGACAGAGGATGTGGAAAAAGCTAATGTACTCAATGCTTTTTTTGCCTCTGTTTTCACTAACAAGGTCAGCTCCCAGACTGCTGTGCTGGGCATCACAAAATGGGGAAGAGATGGCCAGCCCTCTGTAGAGATAGAGGTGGTTAGGGACTATTTAGAAAAGCTGGACGTGCACAAGTCCATGGGGCCGGACGAATTGCATCCGAGAGTGCTGAGGGAATTGGCGGCTGTGATTGCAGAGCCCTTGGCCATTATCTTTGAAAACTCGTGGCGAACGGGGGAAGTCCCGGATGACTGGAAAAAGGCTAATGTAGTGCCCATCTTTAAAAAAGGGAAGAAGGAGGATCCTGGGAACTACAGGCCGGTCAGCCTCACCTCAGTCCCTGGAAAAATCATGGAGCAGGTCCTCAAAGAATCAATCCTGAAGCACTTAGAGGAGAGGAAAGTGATCAGGAACAGTCAGCATGGATTCACCAAGGGAAGGTCATGCCTGACTAATCTAATCGCCTTTTATGATGAGATTACTGGTTCTGTGGATGAAGGGAAAGCAGTGGATGTATTGTTTCTTGACTTTAGCAAAGCTTTTGACACGGTCTCCCACAGCATTCTTGTCAGCAAGTTAAGGAAGTATGGGCTGGATGAATGCACTATAAGGTGGGTAGAAAGCTGGCTAGATTGTCGGGCTCAACGGGTAGTGATCAATGGCTCCATGTCTAGTTGGCAGCCGGTATCAAGTGGAGTGCCCCAGGGGTCGGTCCTGGGGCCCGTTTTGTTCAATATCTTCATAAATGATCTGGAGGATGGTGTGGATTGCACTCTCAGCAAATTTGCGGATGATACTAAACTGGGAGGAGTGGTAGATACGCTGGAGGGGAGGGATAGGATACAGAAGGACCTAGACAAATTGGAAGATTGGGCCAAAAGAAATCTAATGAGGTTCAATAAGGATAAGTGCAGGGTCCTGCACTTAGGATGGAAGAATCCAATGCACCGCTACAGACTAGGGACCGAATGGCTCGGCAGCAGTTCTGCGGAAAAGGACCTAGGGGCGACAGTGGACGAGAAGCTGGATATGAGTCAGCAGTGTGCCCTTGTTGCCAAGAAGGCCAATGGCATTTTGGGATGTATAAGTAGGGGCATAGCGAGCAGATCGAGGGACGTGATCGTTCCCCTCTATTCGACACTGGTGAGGCCTCATCTGGAGTACTGTGTCCAGTTTTGGGCCCCACACTACAAGAAGGATGTGGATAAATTGGAAAGAGTACAGCGAAGGGCAACAAAAATGATTAGGGGTCTAGAGCACATGACTTATGAGGAGAAGCTGAGGGAGCTGGGATTGTTTAGTCTGCAGAAGAGAAGAATGAGGGGGGATTTGATAGCTGCTTTCAACTACCTGAAAGGGGGTTTCAAAGAGGATGGCTCTAGACTGTTCTCAATGGTAGCAGATGACAGAACGAGGAGTAATGGCCTCAAGTTGCAATGGGGGAGGTTTAGATTGGATATTAGGAAAAACTTTTTCACTAAGAGGGTGGTGAAACACTGGAATGCGTTACCTAGGGAGGTGGTAGAATCTCCTTCCTTAGAGGTTTTTAAGGTCAGGCTTGACAAAGCCCTGGCTAGGATGATTTAACTGGGACTTGGTCCTGCTTTGAGCAGGGGGTTGGACTAGATGACCTTCTGGGGTCCCTTCCAACCCTGATATTCTATGATTCTATGATTCTATGATTCTACCTGCACAGCCTGGCAGTACACGTGTTCCCCTATTTGTAAAATCGGCTGATTGCATCACTCTGCAATATGTCAAAAGATCAATTCCTGTTGTGGGGTGTTGAAGCTGGAATATGGGAGTCACTAAGTTTCATGATAAATTACCCAGAGACCCGATTTGTACCTAGCAGACAATTGGAATACAGATAGGGTAAAAGTTTAAGAAGTGCCTAAGGCTAGGTCTACACTTCACTTAGGCACTTCTGAAAATTTTATGGTTAGCCATTACTCAGCTCAGACTTCTTTGCCTTGGACAGGATCCACAATATCACCATTCCGTCAGAAAGGGTAAACCATATGCTACAAAGATATCTTGTACTCTGCTACAAATGTTGGGTCTTGTGGCCTAGCAGTGAGCCCTCTTCACATGAACCAATCCCACTAGATTTCATGGCAACCAGCATCATAGATTCCCACATCATATCTGGGCAACAACTGAGCTCTGGACTTCTCTGCCCTGCTGGCATTCCAGGAACAAACTCCAGTCTAAACACTCTCTGGTCAAATACTAGTGACCATAGACCCACCTAGCACTGAATGGAGAGACTACACAGGAATTCAAAGTTCCAGGGAGTGGTCTCTCCAAGAGCAGTAGTTGTGCAGATGTTTTGCAAATAAGGATGGATCTGTATGCTCTAATAACCTTTAGAGACCAGGTATCCCAAAAAGCGTGTCCTGATTGGCATGGTGAATCAGGCCACCATATTCTACATGAACAAGGAATGACACACAAGTCACACCTCTATTGGCAGGAAGCCTTACAGGTGAGGGGGCTGACTTCTGTCTCAAGATATTCCTATATGCCATGTACCTAGCATGGAAGAAGAATGTTGCTGCAGATAGGCAATCAGTTTGATAGAACCCCCTGAATGACCTAGATCAGGAAGCAACAAACCACCTCTTCCTCCAGTAGAGGGGGGACATACTGATCTGGGGAGACTTCTCAATCCATTTCCTGTTAAAAGGTCTTGGGAGTTCTCTTAAAAACCCAACTTTTTTCCCGTTGACACATTTGCCAGGCATGGCTGTTACCTAAAGAACCACATGAGATAATTTGGAGTATCTGTCTGTGACATTTATGACTTCTGTTTGATAGTTGTTATGAAGTAGCTCTGTCATGGAATACCTCTAGGTCTGTGTCAACATCAGGGCTTACAAGCCTGAAAGCACACTGTTTCAGGGACAACAGCTGATGATTAAGGACTATCAGCACCTGAATAGGTCTTCAAAAAGAACAGGAGTACTTGTGGCACCTTAGAGACTAACAAATTTATTTGAGCATAAGCTTTCGTGGGCTAAAGCCCACTTCATCGGATGCAATAGGTCTTATGTGCAGAAAACAAGAGTAACTGCATCCTAAGGGAACCCAGCTCTCTTCACCTTCCCTCTGCTGGTGGCTGGTGATGGGTAGAAGACTGGAAAGGTCCCAAAGAGACAGACAAGCCAAAGCAGGGATGTAAAAAGGAAACATACATGAGGAGGAGAACACAGGAAGTTTGGGAGGAGCTGGGAAGGAGACGGATACCCAAGGTCACAGAAGGCATGCTGAGGAGAGAAAGCTCCATGTTTCAGAACACAAACCATGCACTGGAGCAGAACTCTTGATGGTCCAAAGGACTCTGACCACATTCCAAGGAATGCTCTGGAGTGCTGAGGAAATGGAGGCAGGGAAGTGAGTGTAGGGTTTATTATTTTTGTCTAGATCTGTGTATTTCTCATGCTTTTGAAGAGCTATGCTGTGTTTGTCTCCTGTGCAAACTCTGTATGTGTTACACGCTATGCCTACCACATGGCCCCTTGAAGAGGTAAACCAGAAGGCCCACACGTTTGGGTAGAGTTTTGTCTCGTAAGAAATGTAGTCAGATCTATAGTACACATGTTTAGTTTACTGAAGGAGAATTTTTTTGCAAGTAGATTCCTAGTCAGTCAGTAAAAGTGTTTCTTGACTACAGAGATGTTATGAACTGCTTTAAAAAAAATACTCCAACATCCTATTCTGGCTCACAACACTATTGCAGTAAATTTCCTGCCCCAAGCTTGCACCTCATAAATGCAAAGTTCTATTGTTCCTGAGACTGCATTATAGAGGAAAGCTGTTTCTAAATCTGAGCGAACTGACTAATTTGTGGCTGATAGGAACCTTGACAGAAGGGCCAACAGGTGTGTCTTTTCCAGATTTACAGTAACTGGGATCCATTACATTTGGTTGGCTGGTTGTAGCTTTGATTTCACAAGAACGGTTAGCATAGGCCTGGTCTACACTACAAAGTTAGGTCCACATATGGCGTGTTAATAATGTATATGTCTACACTACTGAGTCCCTTCCGCCAACCTAAAGGGCTTGTAAAGGACTGTACTCCACCTCCGCGAGAAGTGTAGTGCTTCAGTTGACATCTACATATCAACATGGGGATAGTGGAGCCACTGCACTATGTAATTCGAATGAATTGTCCTCCAGGAGGTGTCCTCCACTGTGATCGCTCTGGAGAGCACTTTCAATTCCACTGCACTTCAGCCAGGTACACAAGAAACAGCTGCCTCCTCCTCCCCCCACGCTCCCACAGTAAAGCCCCAGGAACTTTTGAATTTTCATTTCCTGTTTGATCACCATGGAGAGCTCGTCAGCACAGCTGACAATGGATGCTCAAGGCCACAAACAGATTCCAGCATGGAGTGCAAAGGAGGTGGTGGATCTTATTGCTGTGTGGGGAGAAGAGTCTGTGCAGGAAGAGCTCCAAACCAGCAGAAGAAACGCTGACATCTATGCCAAGATTGCACGGGGCATGGGGGAGAAGGGCTACATCAGGGACACACAGCTGTGCTGTGCGAAATCAAACGAGCTTCGGCAAGCGTACCAGAAGACCAGGGAGGTGAACAGTGGCTCTGGTTCAGAGCCACAGACATGCCACTTCTATGAGGAGCTGCATGCGATTCTAGGTGGTGACCCCACCACTACCCCAAAATGCTCCATGGATACCTCCCAGGAGCCCCGGGTGACCTCAAGCAACAATGAGGAGGACATTGTTGACAAGGAAGAGGAGGACAATATGAGGCAGGCAAGGGGAGGATCCATTCTCCCCGACAGCCAAGAACTTTTTTTTTAATGCTGGGGCCCATTCCTTCACAGGATCAATTGTTGGCGGTGCATGATGCTAGGGAAGGCACCTCTGGTGAGTACACATTACCAAACTGTAGGGGTTACATGCTGTTATTTTTAATGTTGAATCTGAATAAAAAAATTGGGATAAACGTTATAAGCAACCACTCCAGCTACACAGAGCATGCTCTCCAAAAAAGACTGTTTATGTGACAGGGGATGGTCCGGGAATCCTCCCTTGAGATCTCTAGGAAGCTGTCATGGAGGTACTCTGCAATCCTTTGCAGTAGGACACTTTCCCAGGCCACTCCAGTATTAACTCTTCTGGCATCATTGCGGCACACAGCATTCAGCATAAGGACCAGGTCTGTATGCAGACGCTTGCAGCATCTGCTCCCTTTCCACCTCTGTTACCCTCAGGAGAGTGATATCACATAAGGTCACCTAGGAGAAACGGGAAGTTTTAAATGATAGCCCTTAAACCACAAGCAATTCAATAGATAATCCACCCGTTTGGTGAATTCTGGGTCACACAACCAGAGTTTCCTGAGCATGCCCTGGTTGTGGTTGGAAGGGATCACTGTGTATTGCAGCCAGCACTAAAAAAAAAAAAAGGGGGGGGGGGAGACGCTTCCTGTTTGTCTCTCTTCCACCCCAATCCGGTGCTGCTTTTGTAACACTCAAACTACTTGCAGGGCTTTACGCTGGTGTTTGTCCTCAAGCACCATCCGGGTTGCTATGGGAAAGGGGACTGTGCTGGGTTACAACTATTGATCCCAAGGATGTCTTCACAAAAACTGTGGCACCAGACCTCTCGCCCAGGCCTCGTGGCCTTACTCACCATGGCTGAAGCAGCAAACCAGCTCTTGCAGTAGCCAGCAGTTGTGATTACATTGTGGCTTGCAGGGAAGTGCACTGAGGGGTGTTTCTTTTATAAACCTGGCACCTGAAACAATGTGTGCACTGTCAATGCTACCCTTGTGCTTTGTTGCATAGTCTGTCATCTTCACATAGTGTCCAAATGGCTGGCTGAATGGCTCACCAATACTGTTAGCCAGCCTGAGACTTATTTTAGAATCAAAGGGGCCTCTTGGCACTTTGAGTTCAGTCCTTTGCTATAGCAGGCAACCCTCTCCTAATCCTGTTCATATGTATGTACATAATGCCATAAATGTGCTTGGGTACAGTCAACATCTGGTATGTGACTGGCAAGTCTGTGAGCCGGTAGCCTTCAGTCTGCAGCTGTTCAGGGAATTAACAAAGCACACACTGAGCATCCCTGCACCATTGCTGTAGCTTAATTTCACGTCCAGCAAGGAAGCCAGATTTGGCCTATCGTTGTTTATGTCTATTTCCAAGCCCTAAGGCCACCAAACTCATTTGACTGCAAGTTTTATTTTAAGATTTTGCCATTTTGAGAAGAATTCCCTCCATATATATTTTAATATGTTGCTGCTTCACATTGTTCTGTCACATGTTATTGGTTTCTTTTTCTTTGTGTGATGCCCCAGGAAATGTTGCATTCTTTACATGAGAATCCACTGGGAGGTAGTTTTAGAGAGGTTATTTAACTGACATTGTTTATAAATCGTAATGATTTTCTACTCACTTTCACGCCTCCCTACAGAATGATGAGAAATCCTGTAGAGTTCAATTTTTTTATAACACCCCCTGGATCATTAACTTTTCCCATCAGGCATATCCTTGTTGCTCCTGTCTTGGAAAACACTGCCCACAATCCAGATACATTAACATTGTTCCCCTTATTGCTTTTACCTTTAAAGATGCGTGAGCATGCCGCGTTTCTCTCTCCGCCTTCATTTCCTCTCCTCTAGCTCTTCTGTTGGTCCACTCAAATCTGGCTTCCACCTTCTCAGATCCCTTGAAAACACCTTCAATTAAGGCATTAATTTCCTGGGTACACACACACACACACACACACACCACTTGGCAATTGGCTTCACCCCTGTGTACCTGCCAGCCTGCCTTCTACTGGGAATTTGGAGAGAGTGACAAAACCGACTTGATGAACTAGAGGGTCAAAATTGATTAAATGAGGATTCTAGAATTGATACACTGGAGGGAAGTTGAGAACTGAAGGAGGGAGGGAACAAACCTGAAACTGAGGGCATTGGGCACAAATGATGGCTTGATAAGGAGAGAACTGATAAATTTATGAGACAGCAGTTGGACTAGAGTCTAATAGATTGAGTGACACCAGAGAATGAACTTTTTTTTGGAAAAGCAGGAGGACAAGCAAATGAAAGAATGGATTCTGTCAGGCAAAAAAGTGGAGACAAAAAAGGAGAAGAAATGGATTGGGATGAGATGGTGGATAGAGAAGACAGCGGCTTTGGACTGTGTGATTAGAAAGAGAAGGGAGAGACTGAAAGGGGTGAAGGAAGGAGGGTGAGATTTTGAGTTGGGAAGGAGAGAAAGTGAAAGGAGAGAGTTGGAAGGCAAGCTTGAGACCACAGAGGAAGCGAAAACAAGGGAGAAGGCAGGGAAGAGTGTTTTATATAGATAGCTAGATGTGTCTAGAAAATAAACAAGGGCAGTTAGAGCCTTTCTTTGGTGTGCAATATTTGCTGGTAATTTACTAGAACATAATTTGCCATTCTCAGTCTTTCTGGTAAAAGAGTCCTGGCTGCTGGTTTTTATAGGTGTCCACTGCTTATTTTAAAATATTTTAGCACAGACTTTATGGTTTAAAGGCCCAGGCAGTGGCCAATTGGGAGGCTCCAGAAAAATGGGTGCCCTGTGCCCTGACCTGCTCCCCAGCAGGGTGGTAGGAGAAGCTGCAGCACCCAGACCCCGGCAACGGCCCTGGTACTGGAGGAGCTCTCGCTCCCTGCCATGGCCTCAGGGCTGAGGGAGCTGTCACTCTACACCACTGCCCTGGGGCTGTGGCAGATGGGGAGGGAACAGAGCTGCTCCGGTTTGGGGGGCCAAATGATGGGGGCAGAAAGGAGAAAATGGGTTGCAGGGCTACGGGGGGGGGGGGGGGGCAGAACAGGGGCAAGCCCACAGGCAGAAGATCCCCTCACTTGCTCTGGCCCAGGGACCCATAAAACTTTAATCCATCTCTGGGACCAGGCTAACAGAGATGTAGGTGGAGGGCAAGAATTATTGCTACATTTTAAAAAGTGGAAAACTATATAATGGCATTAGAAAATACTCCATTGTAACTGATCAGGAGTCCTTATTTGAGGAAGCACATGAATGGTTTTGTGAACCAGTTTAGTAAATGCAAATGGAACCAACTTTGAATGTTGGAGCAATATATCATGATAGATACTGGATCAGAATGCACGATTTCCTGTTTTACAATAGCTATCGTTGACTGAAGGAGGGATGTTTGGGTGGAACATGGAACCTAATGAAATTGTCCGGACACCTATTATGTACAGTAATACTTCTAGAAAAGTTGTTCATTAATGTTGCGCAGTATAACAGAGTCTGTGAAGATATGAAGAACTCTTTGTGGATTAGAAGGCTTCTGGCTGAGAATTATTGGCTGATATATCTTTCATGCTTTTATCAGAGGCCCTCTTGTGTGCCTCTGTATAGTGCCAATCAAAATTCCTTTACAGTCAAAATCTAGTAGTGCTACATTCTTCTTGAGCGCAGTATTTTCCCCCTGCTCCTTTACACCATTCCTGTTTCCATATCAGATATCATTATAATGTAACATACACACAAAAATAACTGATGTAAAAGGAAGTTATTACATAGACATTTGTGCTATAATCATGGAGAGGTGCAGTTCTTTGCATTACTCAAGTCAGACCTCATGGAAAGGCTGAGTGATTCAGTGATGTCAACACTCTCATCAAGAACAGATCTTTTACATGTCAAAGGAAATAATCTAATGTGATACAACTGAGGTATTTTCATAATTCCTAAATAATTGACTAACCTTAGTATTTTAAAAATTAAATGTGGAAATTCAAAATTTAAATCAACTTCCTTACCCAAATTTTGGCTTTCCTTTATTAGGTGTGAGCACTAATTCATTACTATAGGTTACTTTTAAAAAACTTTTACTAGTTTTGATCTTTAAAAAAAATTAAATAAGAATACTGAAGCTTAATAAACACATACGAAGAATCACGTGAAATTTTAAAAATAGATACACCACCAAAAAAGTAGGTCAGGTTTTGGACCTACCAGCTCAACAAGACCCTTTTGAACCAAAAGCCAAAGATTTCTGTGCGATCATGTGATAAGGATTGTTGTTTGGCCAGTTTCTCTCAAATTGGTTCTCTTTGGTGAGTATCTCATTGTAGTATTCCCAAATCAAAAGCTCTGCAGGGACATCCTTTCTGATAAAATTCCTATCCAGCTTCTTAACAGTAATACTTCGGTGGTTGGGTTCTGCACCTACCAGGGTCCATTTCCTCTGCTCCTGCTGCGTGTCCAGTAGTAAGCCCTGGCAGGCACGGTGCTTCCTCTCTAATTTGTCCAGCAGTCGTTCCGAATAATAATCTTTTAAAAGAGAGCCCTGCTGCTGCCTCAGAGCTTTGAGTTTTTGAACAAAAAGTTTGACTTTGTCATTAAAACCAGCCTCTACACTGGCCATGACCTGGGCCTTGACAAAGGAGAGCATTTCCACTGGTGTTTCATGCAACCCTAAAAAAGGGTTCCTGGAGCTAGGTCTTGGTGTGTGGTTCCCTCTGCTGCTGCTACCACAGTTATATGGATGTCTTGGGAACTCTCCTTTCAGTCTCCTTTGAGGAACACTGGTGCACTAAGCTCAGCGTTGTTGGCTTCTGGGTCCTGGTGCTATGTGGTGATTAACACAGAAGACATGCCTGGTGTATAGTCACCCGCAAACTGCCTTCTGTCAGATTTCTCATCTTTAGTAGTGTGGGGTCATGGGTGATCAAAATGGACTCGCTTGTCAGTTCCCCACCACTGTCTAGAGGCTGGGAAGCTTTTAGTACCTGGATTAAACTCTTTTGCACAGTTCTTCCTTAGATCTCCCATGCCTAGCTTTATTTCATTCTCTGAGACCCTTGGCCATTTCCCTCCTTCCTCATCTTGATAGTCTCCACCACTTTTCTGCCGAGCAGATGAGATGGGAGCTCCTTGAGACTGGAGTCTGCATGGAGCAGAAGTCACTCTGGTGCGCTGTCCCTGCTGTAAAATGGCTCTCACGGCGTTCTCACTATGGTCAGTCACGGTGGTGTGGAAAGTGGAAAATGCACTCCAGGTGAGCTGTTTGACAAAGTCCCGGTTGCCATGCAGCTTGGCATGAGCCAGTTCAGACCTCCTCAGCTTGGTGGTGAATCAATTGTACAAGATTTTCTGATCAAGCATCAGGGAGTTTGCTGCCTGCCTTTTCATGGACTCCAGGGTGCTGAGTCTCCTCTTTAATAGGGTCTCTTCTTTGCAGTTGAAAGACAAAGCTAAGTGGGATGTCGCTCCTTTGAACTGAATTTTCTCCCCCATTATGAAAGAGCAGTTTAAAACTGCTACTAGCAAGCGCTTCGGTTTTCCTGCTGTCCTTCCTTTCCACACTCGCTCACATTTAGTTTTCTCTACTCACTACTGCTGGAGTTAAGTATTAGCATAAAGGCTTTTAAATCTGTCAGTCCTGAAATTCTACACCAGGGACCCCGGGTTTGTTGACATGACTTGGTCCATTATATGTTGTCAAGGAAAGACAGAAGCCTTTTATTCCAAGGGCAAAGAGAGGAGGTGTGTGCTGTACCTTTAAATGATAGGTTTGATGCTTTGGATAGTCCCAGGAACAGACCCACTTCCGGCTGTGTAAATTTATTTTGCAGCAGGGAGTCACACAGTGTCTACAAACAGTGCATTGGGAAACAAGCAGAAAGAAGAAGATGAAAAGTAAATGCACCTTGTTGTCAGCAACCATCTTAATGGAAATCCTAGGGCACTTTATGTAGCAGTTTGTTTTCAAACTATTTAATCCTCACACATACACCCGTCAGGCAACTAAAGTAGTAGTAAGAGACAGGGTGCAGATTGTGCGTATTTTAAATAGAGTCAAGAGACATTTTTAAGGGATGGTGTCCCCAGCCTCTGTTTGCAAGAAGCTGGGAATTGGCGACATGCACTGTTCCCTCTAATTTTTAACAGGCCATGTGCACAAAAAATTTCTTCTGTGCCACTGCCAAAGCAAAAAAAAAAAAAAAAGCTGGAGTGCGCACGGTGTTTCACCATGTGTGCGGGGTTTAACATCTGTGTGTATGCGCACACGTGCACAGCTTAGAGGGAACAGTGGCGACATGGAATGGATCACTCCATGATTACCTGTTATGTTCATTCCCTCTGGGGCACCTGGCATAGGCCACTGTCGGTAGACAGGATACTGGGCTGGATGGACCTTTGGTCTGACCCAGTATGGCCGTTCTTATGTTCTTTTTCTTATGTTCTTCTGGCTCCTTTCCTTTATTTAGCTTGTGGGAGTGCCTAAGGCTGCTAACTGTAATTGAGGCCCCATGGTGCTAGGCACTGTCCAAATACCCAACAAACACACGGGGCCTGCTCTGTAAGAGCTTGCTTTGTAATTTGCACCTATGAGAGTCCCATTGAAGTTAATGAGATGACCATGGTGGTCCCTTCTGGCTTTAAAGTCTGTGAGTCTAAGACAATGCTCATCTGTGTCATTATTCACATGCGTACACGTTTCCAGACCTGGATCTTAATTTAGCCTGGATTAAAAACCACTGAGTACTAAAACTGTTGAGAGCCTGGCTGTGAGTTTCCAATAATGAATGCATGATTTTGCAGCACACTCTCTCCTTATTCATCAGCCCCCACAGTGTTTTTAAGAAGCCAGTGCTGTTGTAACTCATGTAACGCCATTTAAAACAGTAATCGTCCCTTTTCGAAGACGCTGTTAATGACCAACTAGCCTACTGTTAACCAGCTGCAGTAAACCACTCAATACATAGGGGAGTTAGTTCTGTGGGCTGATTGCTTTGCTGAAACAAAAAATGTTTGTGGGTGGCACTACAATGAACATTAATTACAAAAGAGGGGGAGTTTTTGCTCTGCAGGACGATTTAATTGTTAATACGAGTTAAATATAATGTGTTAAAATAGACAAGCATTGAGGAAGCTGATATATTAGCTCTATTCCAAAAATACGGAGTCATGTTCTGGGCTGTTCTTCACTCATACCATTTTATGTATACATATATAAGATATAAAACTATTCTTTGGAGAATTGTATGAGCCAGGGTCATCCCAGAACATGCCGCCACACCTTCTGAATAGAGCTCTCATGCTCAAGTATTAGTGTGTATTTTTACTGACCAAATATTGTCCAATATTGCAGCTAGACTGGGACCAGCTGCTAAAAGTGTTGAAAGAGAAGGAGAGACGTCAGAAAAAATGCTGCTAATTCAGCTCGACTCCTAAAAGAGGATTTTTGATTGTGCGTGGTGATGGGACTGATTGGAGGTGTAAAAATGGGGGCTGTAAATTCAGCTGCCTTCTGACAGCAGGCAGAGGCATAGAATCTCAAGTTCTGGAAGTGTGTCCTGAACACTTTTGAAAAGGAAGATGGTGCTCCCATCTTTTTGATTATAATGTTGTCCCTTCAACCCAAACAGTTAGCCAATAGTCAAGGCCAAGCCAAGTTGTTTTCATTAGGAGGCGAAATTGATGATGGAGTCAGGTATATTCTCTGGTGCAAAGAATGTACACAAAGTCCTGTTGCCTTGAATACAGTAGGAATCAAACAATGTCAAGCAGTTTCCTTGCTCACAATTTCCAAGCCTGCTTCCCCAGCCAGTCCTGTGCCCCAAGGAGCTCTGTGACTGCTCCCTTTGGGACCACACTCACAACTGGTGCTCTTGTTGCCTGTTGGCCTGCTGCCTCTCACACACAGCGCTTGTCAAACCATTCCATTGCCTCTGTTTGGGGCCAGTGCCAGGAAACCCCTCTGCGTCTGTCTGAGTGAGTTTTTTCTCAGGCTTTTTCATGCAGCCTAGTGCCTTATTTCCACTTATCACTACCTAAAAGGGGCATAATTGCTTCTTCCATTGGCTTTATAGATTCCAAGGCCAGAAGGAACCACTGTGATCATCTATTGTAGCCTGACCTCCTGAATAATACAGGCCATAGAATTATGTGGCTAGCACAGCCATTAGCTGTAACAAGGTCTGTGATTGCCAGTACCTCAGAGACCTGCTTTGGTGGTGGCTATTAATGCATTCCAGCATTAAAAGGCTTTGTTTCACTACTCAGTTTCCTATCCACAGCCAGTAAACTATTTACAGTATAAACACAGTTTAGCTGCTCGAATTGACTGGAATGATCCTAACTACTGTGAGAGAAAACCAGGAATAGGCCTGATGATAAAAGGATGTGTGGCCAGACACTGTATCCACTGGTACGGCTTTCTACAATTGTCCTGCTGCTGTCCATGCACTAACAGCTTCCACTAGCCTCCAGGTGTGCACTAGGGTGCAGCTACATACCCCCTTTGTCTTGTTAAAGCTTGGCAGTTTGTGCAGAATGAGCCATTTTAACTTGCTGTCTGACGTGGTTAGACAATTTGCGCCCTGGAGCCTTCTAGCAGATGCCTGTGTCTTCAACCTTCTGCAGTCGTCCAATGGCCATTTCTTTTGACTTCTTCCCCAGGCGCTTTTCATTAGAAGCTTGGTTTGAGAAATCAAGGTGCTTGAAGTCATTAACTCAATGCCGTATGTCTTCTAGAAGAGATGCTCTCAGTCAAATGGCAGTTCTGGGCTTGGTGCAGAAATTACTGGGTGAGGGTCAATGGCCTGTGTTATGCAGGAGGTCAGACTAGACTAGGCCTTCTGGCTATTAAACCCACCCTTTCCTGTATTCAAGGGAATTTCAGTCTGATTAGCTGGTTAAAATATTAAAACTCAGAGCTACTGGTAAGAACAAAGCATCTCATGTTGCAGGAGAGGAAGTGCGATTATTGGTTGCTGCACTGGCACTTACAAGAATCCATGTCTGGATTTGTGAACTGAGTAAATTTGCTATAGAAGCAAGTGCACAGTCATAATTACAGAAGCAAACCAGACCATTTTAGTTATTAGCTACTCTTGTCCTTTAGGGCTCACACCTGCTCCCATCCCCTACCCCTACCCCCTTTATTTATGTATTTATTTGCTTACCTAGGTCTCTAGCAGTTCTGCTTGGATGGAATGGAAGGAGAAGTGTTACAAGCACCCTCAATTATGGAGTGTGCCTGGGGATTTTGCCCTCCGTTCCAGCAATGCAGCATGATATTCCAGGAAGGCTAGCAAGAGAGACTTCAATGGACCACCCCCCCTCCCCCATCCCAGTGAATTAAAACTGCTCGCTGTCCTCAAAAGGCTGGAATAGCTGAAATGTCTGTGGTTTAGCTTGCCATGGAAGAGATAGGAGAAGGAGTCAGTTTTCCATTTAGTGAGTGAGTCTTAATACTCTCAGACCTGGTGTGCATTTAGCTCAGGCACTCAGGGACAAGAAAAATTCACCTCCCTGAGTGCCGTAGTTAAGCCAACCTAACCCCCAGTGTAGATGAAGTTAGTTCGATGGAAAAATGCTTCTGTAACCCTAGCCACCACTGCCCAGGGAGGTGGATTACCTACAGCAATGGAAAACACTTCCATCAATGTAGGAAACATCTACGCTAGGACACTACAGCGCCATAGCTACAGCACATGCTCTGCCACTGTAGCTGCCATACTGTAAACGTAGCCAAAGGAGTACATACATGTTTCTATGAACCCTGAGTTATACAGGCACTGATACCTTTAAAGGGCTAGAGTCCTTTTGTCTGTTCCAAGATGGAACCACTAAGAGCATAGCCAGAACAGTTGCATTAGGGATGATTTTGATCCACTTAAGAAAAAAATACAAATTTCTGTCCCATTACTCTGCTGAACGTATTCAGGCATGGAAGGGTTAGATTCTTCTCAGGAAATATTAGTTTGGGGACATATGAAAGTTTGATTTAAGGATAAATGTGAGGTTGTCAGTTTGTGTTTTAACAGTTATAAAGCTTTAATTTTTTGACTCTCAATATCTCCTGTCATTAACTAACTATTGTCTGACCTCCCTCCTATAGTTACCCACTACGGTGAACACTGAAATTGATAACAAAAAAATGAGCATCATCTGTCGAAATTCTCAAAAAAATCAAACTCAAACGCTGCTAAGCTTAAACATAGTGGGATGAGGCAGAACCTCGAGCTGGGACACGCCCACAGCATGACCGCCCATGGCCAACTGAACGTGATGGGGCTGACACAGCCTGTTGTCACTCTATGAAGTCAAGAATAATAAAGCGATACACTTTTCCAAACCCTGCAACAGCCAAGCAAGCTCAGAAAAAGCATATAGACTTTTGTTTGGTGATGCAGGAGGCAGGGCCGTCCTCAGACATATGCAGCGTACATGGCTGCGTAGGGCACCTGAAAATTTGGGGCACCCCTGGGTCTTAGTGTCCACCCTCCCACCTCTTCCTCTCCCTGTTCTGACCCTTCCTCCAGGCTCCCACCACAGCTGGCTGCTGCCGCCTGGTGACTCTTACTACGAAGGGGATCTAGTAACCTAAAAGTGAAAAAGTCTTCCAACCTGCCAGACCTATTAGCACAACATTGAAACTGTTAGAGCCATTCAAGTGGTAACAGGTTCCAGAGTGGTAGCCTCTGTGTTAGTCTGTATCAGCAAAAAGAACAAGAAGTCCTAATGGCACCTTAGAGACTTACAAATTAATTTGGGCATAAGCTTTCATGGGTTAAAACCCACTTCATCGGATGCATGCAGTGGAAAATACAGTAGGAAGATATATATGCACACAGAACATGAAACAATGGGTGTTGCCATACACACTATAACCAAAATGGACACAAATCAGACGTCAAGAATTATAACATTCAAAAACCAGTCAGAGAACACTTCAACCTCCCCGGTCACTCGATTACAGACCTAAAAGTCGCAATATTACAACAACAAAACTTCAAAAACAGACTCCAACGAGAGACTGCTGAATTGGAATTAATTTGCAAACTGGATACAATTAACTTAGGCTTGAATAGAGACTGGGAGTGGATGGGTCATTACACCAAGTAAAACTATTTCCCCATGTTTATTCTCCCCTCCCCCACTGTTACTCTCACCTTCTTGTCAACTGTTGGAAACGGGCCATCCTGATTATGACTACAAAAGGTGGGGTTTTTTTCTCCTGCTGATAATAGCTCACCTTAATTGATCACTCTCGTTATAGTGTGTATGGCAGAAGGTGAAGACTGAACATGCAGAAGGTACCTAATTAAAAGCACTAAATTTAGGAATAACAAATTTCAGTCACCAGTATTTTGATATACCCTGGTTTGTCAGAGATTTATTTGCAAAAACTTTGTAGAAAGGGCGAGTCAGCTGTCCTGCTGAATACAACATTAAATATTATGGAATACATGATCCCGCTCTTCTCTGTTTTACATTTTCTTAATCAGTATTGATGATTGTGTTGGTGATGGTGTTCCCTAGCCCTTGTGATCAATCCCATAAGTAAGTCCCTACCAAAATCATGGCCGTGAAAAATGTGTCATGGACCATGAAATCAGACCTCTCCTGTAAAATTGAGCTAGTGGAGGGGAGGGACAGGGCTAAGGGTGCCCTTGCTGCAGGCTCCTACCATGCCCCTGGCGCCAGCTTCTAGTCCCCTCCGGGCTGGGGAGGGTCAGGACTTACTTGTCCCCTGCACATCAGCCCCACCTCCAGGTCCCTATCCTGGCTATAGGAATTGCCAGGGCTGGGCAGTAGCCCCAGAGCTTCCTGCAGCTATGGCAGATTCGCAGAGGTGGAGGCTTGGGGCTCCTAGCTGTTAGTCCTGGCTGGGCTGGGGAGGGACAGGACTTCCTTTTCCCCTGCACGGCCGTGCTCGAGGGAAGATCAGACTCACCTCTGGGTAGCTACCCGCAGGAGGTTGCTGGAAGTAGAGTGCTGAAGTGAGAGTGGCAATCCCACAACCCCCCTAGAACAGCTTTGCAATCCCCCCGACCATCTTTTGGGTTAGAACACTCAACACCTGAAATTTCAGATATAAACATCTGAATACATGAAACTGACTAATTTTCAGATCCTACCGCTGTGAAATTGACCAGAATGGACCTTGAATTAGGTAGGGCTCTACCCATAAACATCCATCTGTCCACACACTGCTCCCTACTCTCTTGTTATTCCCTCTTATTAGATCTAATTTATTTCATAAGCCTGTCTAGGGTGCACTCAGGTCTATCTCCGTCGGGTGCAGACAGAAATTGTGATACTGGCAGTGTGACACATAGCAATGTGAAATAACATTTCCTCCTGACACACGAGGCCAGCTCGGGAAGCGCTTTGGGTAACACCCAAAGGATGGAAAGAGACTGTTTTGTTGATAGGTAGCAGCACCAACAGCTGGCAGGGGAGGGGCAGTGCTCGCACCACTGTACTCAGGGAGGCGTGTTTCACATGCGAGCCTGGCACGGCGCTGCCTGATGTCACTGAGGGAAACATAAAAACACAGCAACAGGCCTCCAGGGATGGCTCATGCAGCACGGCCACAAAGAGCGAGGGTTTGTAGTTAAGGCTATAAGCGTTGGGGATGAACAGCAGTATCACTCCAGGGCCTCTTTGCTTAATCACAGTTGTCATTCTTGTGGCTGGCTTAAAAGCAAGCGCTAGTGCCTGCGTTAGAGGCAGAAATTCAACTCCTTGCATGACTGGCCCCTCTGTAGTAAAAAAGTATTTGCTTATTTTAATAGCTTGGTCATGTAGAAACAAACTGAGGCCTTAACACAGCAGCACAGGCTTGAAGCCATGACAAAATGGTTTAGATGCAAGCGGGAAACCAAATACCTCTTAGTTGTGTGGCAGCACAGATGGACACAACGGCCTCAGAACAAGGTTGATTTAAAGCAACCTGCTTCCTCCCTAATCTGGGCATAAACCTGGGACTAAGGGCTTTACCATCTAAAATGGCCCACAGGCTCTCTGCCTTTTGATGATTGCTGCTGTCAGTGATGTTTGAGGGTGAGGGGCAGGGCCGGCAGGGGAGGGGGGCAGAGCGAGATCACACAGACTGTTGTCAAAAAAGGGGGGAGGGGAGATTCAACCTGGGATTAAGTCAATGTTGTGTGGCCATCCCATGCTTCTTTGAGTTACAAACCTGCCCCCCCGCCCCCACAACACATATCCATTTATAGCTCACTACCATTGTTTTGCATTTGGTAATGCATTGCTTTGGCTCATCAGGCACAAAGACATTGCTCCATGGTTGTCCCCGTCCAGTGCGCTAGATCATTAACAGAAATAGACCAGTCCACAGCCTGCCCTCTGTTTAGGTTGTCAACTTTCTACTTGCACAAAACCGAACACTCTTGCCCTGCCCACGCCCCCCCCCAAGGCCCTGCTCCCCGCTCACTCCATTCCCCCCCACACCTGTTGCTCACTCTCTCTCCACCCTCACTCTCTCATTTTCAACAAGCTGGTTCGGGGGGGGAGCGGGATTCTGGCTGCGGGGTGCAGAGTCTAGAGTGGGGCTGGGGATGAGGGGTTTGGATGTAAAGAGTGCTTTGGGGTGGGACTGAGGGGTTTAGCGAGTGGGAGAGGGATCAGGGCTGGAGCAGAGGGTTGGGGCACGGCAGGGTTCAAGGGTGCAGGCTCTGGGCGGTGCTTACCTCAAGCAGCTCCCTGAAGCAGCACCATATCCCCCCTCTGGCTCCTATGTAGAGGTGCAGCCAGGTGGTTCTGAGTGCTGTCCTGGCCACAGGCGCTGCCCCCGCAGCTCCCATTGGCCATGGTTCCCAACCAATAGGCGCTGGGGAGCTAGCACTTGGGGGTGGGGGCAGCATGCAGAATCCCCTGGCTGCCCCTTCACGTAGCATTGTAGGGAGGACATGGCACTGCTTCCAGGAGCCATGGCAGGCAGGGAGCCTACCTTAGCCCCACTATGCTGCTGACTGGACTTTTAATGACTGGAGCCACCAGGGTCTCTTTTTGACCAGGCATTCCAGTTGAAAACCAGATGCTTGGCAACCCTACCTCTGTTATACCAGTGCGATACCAGTCCGAGCCAGGACTCCTGTTAGGGTGGCTGCCTAGATTACCTAATTTTTAGGAGTGGAGCCTACATTTGCTGATTTTCCTCCCCCCCACCCCGCAATTTCTCCTTCCCCCCCATTTTTATTTCTTTTCTTCCTGTGTGGAAGATAAATCATCCAGAATGTCAACATTTTGTACACCATGTGGATGATGGGCAGAGCTGACCTTGGGGCTGTCATTGTGGAAGGGTTTCATGACTGTTCTTGAGTGCTATCAGCCGTTTTTGTTGTTTTGATCTATAGACGATTACAGAGTTGGTTGAATTTGATGAGTTTACTAATCAGGTATGGGGGGGCCCTATGGGTCCCCCATTTCCCCCTTCTGATTTTTCCACCAAAATCAATAGGGTTCTGCCCACTGATGGCTAGAACATTTCTTGGAATATTGGAATTGATCAGGATGATGCTGTATGATGGAAATATGACCCTTTATAGCATTAATATTGCCACTGTTAGATAATTGTAACAAAACATATCAGGTAAGGTGTCAATGGAAAAGTGATGAATCACTAAAGATGATTATCCATGTATCACCACTGTACCTGAAGTTATGAATAGTGGCTATATATTTATATCCCAAAAGTGTTTGTTCCTAGGGTATCACCTACCAGTAGAATCCACATTGAAGTCAGACAGCTTTGTGTTGATGGCCCCCCAAAGACAATTATCTCTCACAGTGGGCCATAGAAGAACTGTCCCGCCCCTCATGTCATCCTGTGGACACTTTAGCTTCCAAGTGGCCAATGGCTGCCCGTGAGCCACCAAGCGATGTAAGGGCATGTGGCCTGCTAATATTACACACTCATGTGACCCTGGATTCCATCTTGTGCCTGTACCTTTCCATGAACTGTACTGGGGGTTTGTTTGGGACAGTAAAATTCCATCCACATGAAGATATAAAAGACCCCTGAATCATCTCCCTGGTGCCTCTTTCCTGCTCTGATTCTCTAGACTATGGACTTACAACTCTAAGGAGCATTCCAATCTCTGGACTGAAGACCTTCCAATCTTTTGGAAGTTCCCAGTGACTTTACAAGCCAGCAGACTGTAACATCACAAGAACTTTGCAATGATTGTATATATATGATCTATTAACCATTTTTAACTCTCTTCTTTTTTCTTATAAATAAACCTTTAGCTTTAGTTACTAAAGGATTGGCAGCAGTGTGATTATTGGGTAAGATCTGAGTTGATCTGGCTCTGTGACTGATCTCTTGAAATCAGAAGAGCCCTTTGTTTGATGACACTGGTTTTCAGTAACCATTCATCATAAAGTCTAGTGCCTGGGGTGAAATAAAGGCTGGGATACCTTAGGAGACTGCATTTTTGACTTCTTGATAACTAGCATGGTGAGACCGAAGTTTACATTTGTTATTGGCTTGTTACTGCCTTGCACCTAGTGTAATCATTTACACTTGGACAAAGTGGGCATAAAGCACTGTCAATTCAGAGGTGTAGCATGATGCATCCACTTTGTCCAAGTGTAAATGACTACACTGTGTAGTCATTTACACAGTGTGCCAGACGCTGAAGAATCTGACCTTCTCTGCCTAGTTTGGTCTGGGCAATCTCCATCCCAGTTCAGGATCAGCTACAGCAATTGTACTGTTGCCACAGCTCTGCTGGGAACTTTGACACCCCACATGGGCATGAGAAGCTCAGCTCACTAATCCACAAGGGTTATGAAGTTGCTTCTAATTTGCAAAAGGATGTAGAGTTATAAAATGTGTTTCTTCACTTAGAACCAGAAATAAAGCAAGCCTCTTACTGCAGTAGAACCTCAGAGTTATGTTTGGCCAGCTTCATTAAAGTGACACTAAACGAGTTCATAAGAGGCAATGTGTGTGATGTTTCTCCTACAGCCCCATAACATTTATCAGGCGAAAGAAAGGAAAGAGTTACAGCTTCTTATTATGATTTCAGAGGCCACATTTGTTCCAACATGAACCAAAATGGATTTTAGCACCCCAATGTATTAAAGAATCAAACTTCTATGGGCCACAGCTGTGCATGTGAGAGAGAGAAAGCATTAATGGAAAAATAACAACACAGAGATAGACATGGTTGAAGCTGAAAGCACTTTCATGCCACAGCTATTAAAATAAGTGAAGAATAATACAAGCTAAATGTAATGTCTCAACTGAAAAGCTGAGGAAAAGGAAGCTCTGAACTATTACGAGCATCAGACAGTACATTTCTGTTTCTGCGGCTGCAGTGGCAATGCTCAAGGTGCCCTGCTGACCTGTCAAGGAATCTCTTTTGTCTGGCAGAAGGGAAAGTTTTCTGAATAATGATTATTACGCTTTTCCTAGGGCAAGTCTACACTACAGCACTACATCGGTGCTGTAATTACTCCACCTCAGCGAGAAGCGTAAGCTATGTTGACGGGAGAACATCTCACACCCTGAACGATGCAAGTTAGATCAACTTAAGCAATAGTGTAGACCTCCCCTAGTCTCCCCTGAATCAACTTGTGGAGAATGACAGCACAGATAGGCATCTCACTGAGCACAGAACCTATTTTGTCAGCTGCTTTTATTTGAAATTCAATAGATCTGAGACATAATGGCAAAACCATAATGGATTGTCTAATCAGTGGGATTTAGCGCTGAGAGAAAGCTGGGGAGTAAATAAACTGCATGTTAATAAAATTGTAGATAACACTAAAGATGAAATCCTGAGCTCAGTAAAGACCTTTTGCCATTAACTTCAGTGGAGACAAGTTTTCACATTATATTTGGAGGGCCTTCAAATGGCAATGAGAACAGAGAAATAATACAGGAAAACGAGAGATATTCAGGACATGAGCAGAAAATACAAAAACGAGACTAAAGGGAGAAAAGCAAACTAATGCATTTGGGGGGAATAATCCAAACCACAACCAATGGGAGAGAGAGAGAAATCTGAGAAGTAGTAAAGCTAAAAGAGGCTCAAGGGGAGGAACACAGTGTAGGGCACTAGCCATGAGTTTGCAATGCGATTTGTAGGGCCCTACTAAATTCATGGCTCATTTTGGTCAATTTCACAGCCACAGGATTTTTAAAATAGTCAAGTTAACAGTTTCAGATGTTTACATCTGAAATTTCACAGTGTTGTAACCATAGGGGTTCCGACCCAAAAAAGGGTTATGGGGGGGGGGGGGTCACGGGATTGCCACCCTTACCTCTGTGCTGCTGCTGGCAGCGGAGCTCCCTTCAGAGCTAGGCAGCTGGAGAGCGGTGGATCCTAGCTGGGGGCCCAGCTCTACAGCCAGTGCTGGTGCCAGCAGCAGAACAAAAGTGAGGGTCGCAGGGTCTCGGGGGCCATCACCTTGGAGGGGGAAGGATTAGCCTTACAGGTGGGCAACCACCCAGTGCCCCATGGTCAGGGGGACACCGTGGTCCTCCCACCCAGCCAGCCCAAGGCCCCGTTAGCCCCCAAGTGCTGGGCCCAGAGCTGGGCAGGGGCAGGGCAGTGAGTGCCCCAGCGGGGGCTCCTACCATGGACTGGGCTCCAGCTGCTAGTTCGGGCTGGGGAAGGATGGGACTTCCTCTTCCTCTGCAGGGACTGTTCCCAGAGCCGGGTTAGACCCACCTCTGGGAACCTCCCTTGGCAGAGCTGGATTAAGATTTCCTGGGGCCTTGGGCTAGAGAAAGTCAGGGCCCCTCTCCACCCCTTCTGCCTGCGACACCACCTTCGTTTTGCCCCTTCCACCTGCGGTCCCATCCACAGCCCCACCCCTTTCTGCCCCTTCCCTGGGGTGCCCCTGTTCCACCCAGGGTCCCCCCCCATTCTGCCCTCCCCACTGCAGCCCTGCAACCTGTTTGCTCCTTTCTGCTCCCTGCCCCGCTATGGCCCCAAGACCGGAGAAGCTGTCTGCATCATGGCCTGGGGCCGCAGCAGGGAGTGAGAGCGCCTCCAGTCCCAGGGCCGCAGAGGGGGTTCTGGTGCTAGGGCTTTCCCTGCCACTCCTGTGCTTCTGCGGGGGACCAGGGTGAGGCTGCTGGGGCTTCACCCCACCCACCCAGCCACATGGTGCTTCAGCTGGAGAGTGGGATCAGGCATGGGGGCTTCCCCTGCCACCCTGCAGCTTCTGCCAGGGATGGGTTTGGGGGCCACTGGACTAAGTTCCCTCTAAGCTGTGCGGCCAGGATTAAGCGCTGTGCAGGCACTTAAGACTGCAGTGGGGAGAGATGGCTCCTGCCACAGCACCCCTCCCCCAGCCCTGACACAGACCCAGCCCAGCCCCAGACCTGCCGCAGGCGGGGAAAAGGAGCCCCTCCCTTGGCCTGGCCTGGACCTGCCACAGCCGGGGGAGAAGTGCCCCTCCCCTAACCCAGCCCAGCCCTGCCAGGGATGTTGGAGAGGTGCCTCTCCTCTCCAGCCCAGGGGCTGCTGTAGGGAGAGTGAGGTTGGCAGGGGGGAGTCCTCTCTCCCCACCATAGCCCTGGAGAGACCCACAGCACCCCAAACCACTCATCCCCAGCCCCACCCCTGAGCCCACACCCTCAGCTGGAGTCTTCATTCTCCTGCACCCCAACCTTCTGCCCGAGCTCTGAGCCCCTCCCACACTTCGAAGCCCTTGGCCCCCACCCCCCCCACATGAATTTTGTTATGTGCATCGATATGGAGGTGATGTGTGACACATTACCTCCATATCGGTGCACATAACAAAATTCATTCCACACATGGGTGGGAAAAATTAGAGGGAACACTGTCATTGGGGGTCGGGGGGCTTCCCCCATCCTGCAGATTCTGCTGGGGATGGGGTTGGGAACTGCTGGGGTGGAGGGGGCCTGCCCTGTCCCACGGCTTCTGACGGGGTCGAGGGTCGCTGTGGGGGCCTTCCACTGCCCCATCTGCCCCCCTGGTGCTGCTGCCACAGAGCGGGGTTGGGGCATGAGGGCTTCCCCCGCTCGGCATCCAGGGCTCCGGGCTTCCAAATCCTGGCCCCAGATTTTTTTCTGGGGTCCCTGGGCATGGGCCCCATAGGCTCAATGGCTAATGCACCACTGTCCCCTGGCTGCAGGAAGCTCCATGTCTGCGCTGCCTTCAGAGCTGGGCTTCCAGCCAGGAGCCACAGAGCTTCCTGCAGCCAGGGAATGTTCCTGGAGGTGAGTCTGATCTGGCCCCGGGAGTGGCTGCTGCAGGGGAAGAGGCAGTCCCATCCCTCCCCAGCCCCACAGGCACTAGCAGCTGGAGGTCAGACATAGTAGGAGCGCCCTAGCCCTACAGTAACCAAATTTCATGGTCCATGAGGCATTTTTTCATGGCCATGAATTTGGTAGGGCCCTAGTGATGTGGCAGTAAAAATCCTCAATATAATTTTGCCTGCTAATGTGATTGCACCTGGGATGCTCCATTCAATTCAGGACAGAAATTTTCCAGAACAATAAGTGACAACCGGGAGCAAGTTCAGAGAAGAGCAACCAGAATGGTTAGGGGCCTAAAGGGGCTGTCTTGAGGAAAAATAAGAGTAAATTTTGTCTAGCTTAGCTCAGTACTGATGAAGTGGTGCCATGGTAACAGATATCCGAAAGCTGTAAATTCCAAGAAGGGAGAGGAATTCTTTAGGCTGGCTCGGGGGGGAGGAGGAGAAGGGGGGTGTTATAACAGGAGTAATAAAATAAAATGAAGAGAAGGAAAACTTAGGCTTAATATCAGGAAAGGCCTCCTAATAGGAGCCAGGATCTTCCTCCCGTGCAGAAATACTTGCAGATGGAGATCTGGGTGGAGGATCAGAGCAGAAAAATCTGCTTCCTCCTCACAAAATTTTCCTCAAATGATTCAATAGGGGTTGGCCCCAGGCATTATAGGTAGCAGTTCTGCCCTAAAAGCCAGATGAAATCCCAGGGGCTGGAGAACAGGCCCTCTATATAAAAGCAGAAGGCTTTGCGGGGGAGCGTGCTATGTCTCTTCTCAGCTTTAATGGAGCAATGGTGCCAGGACTGACAACCCCTTAGGGGTTTCCTTCATGCAAGGATTATCCCAGCATGGAAGGGGTTAGGAATGAGTTAATGCAGTACAGTTAATATAACAGTTGCGGAGTGGAGAAACCATAGTAGAACTGCACTGAGAGCAAATTAAGCACCACTGATTGCTCTATAAGGACTTTCCAACGACCACAGCACAGTAGAAAGGAATCATTTCGAGATCTGTGGCATTCAGGTACCTAGGTATTTTGTATCATGTAAACGGATTACCTAGCTAAAACAGGCCTTTCTTATAGGTTCCTTAACATTGCTGTGAAAGAATATAGATTTTGGGTAGTCTGGATATACTACATGTATTTAGTAGGTTACTAGGCTACCAAGGTAGAGGGTGTGGACATAGCATAGTTAATTATTAATACAGATCTGTCTCCTCTTTCTGGAAGAGTCCATTACTTTACACATGATTCCTTCGACAAGAGCATGGAAAGAGATAAACAACAATTAAATGTGTCAAGATCTATACATTCCACATTAAAGATAATCTGTGCATGACTCGTAAGTAACATGTCATCAGTACAAAAAAAGACAAACAACAATCCAAAGTCTCTTCCTAAAAACAAGATAAAAAGTAACAATTTCCTATTTACAAGAAAATATTCCTTTAATTAAAAACTCTAAAAGCCATTCTCTTGGAGTCCATATAAAAATAATCATATGTGAGTGTTTTCACATATACAATATGTTTTTATATATATTTATGGCTTTAAATGCTGAAATATTCTAGATTAAATGAGAAAATATAAATGAGCTATTAATTCTTTTTCTCCACTTCCTCAGTTTTTATACACTCTTCCCCTCCATCAGATAAGGAATCACTTCCATATTTCTTCACTTTGTTTTCCACTCTGGTGAGTCTCTGCTTTACTCTCAGTTGGGTTGAGTTGTATTCCGCCATGAGCCTAGCAAACCTAGTCTGTAGATTGTCCAGAGCGCTTTCAAGTCTTTCCACTTTTTCTTCCAAGTCTTTAGGGTCAGGTCCTGCTTTTGCCGCCTCCTCATCTATTAAATTGTCCTTCATCAGAATTTGCCTCCCTTTCTCTTCCAATGCCTTTTTGGCATCAGGATATTCAGTGAGGGCTTCCATCAAATCATCTTTGGACAAACAGAATAGATCGGAATAACCAATGCTCCTGATGTTGGCTGTCCTCCTGTTACCAGATTTGCTACCTTTGATGTTTAAGATGCTGATTTCACCAAAGTAGCTGCCATCACTTAGGACAACAAACTGTGTTATGCCATCATCTGCCACCACAGCCAACTTCCCCTCCTTAATGATGTACATTTCTCTCCCAATATCCCCTTTTTTGCATATGTAATCTCCAGGACTAAAGACTGTAGGTCTCAGCTTCAGCACCAGCTCAATAAGAAGCCCAGCTTCACAATCCTGGAAGATACGCACTTTCTTTAGCGTGTCCAGATGGACGTTGATAGCAATTTCAGCCTTAAGTTTGTCAGGCAGGCTTTTAAGAACTTCCTTCTCATCTACTGTTTTCTTGTTGGTCCAGAGGTAATCAAACCATTTAATGACCCTGGTCTCCAAATCCTTTGTCACCTTTCGGAAATGCATATACTGTTTTATGGAATCAATTTTGGCCTGGAACTCTGCCCTGGAGGCATTCATGTTGGAAATCATAGATCCTACATTACCAACAATGGTAGCAAAGATCAGCACACCCACCAAGAAGTCAATGACCACAAAGAGATACTCTTCATCTTTCACTGGAGGCGGAGTTTCTCCGATTGTCGTCAGTGTCAGTGTTGACCAATACAAAGAGTAAATATACTTTCTGGACAGACGTCCATATTCTGGATGGGTCACATTGGGATAGACCCAGGAGTCAGTTCCAAACCCAATAAGCTTTGAAATTGCAAAATATATACATGCATTCCAGTGGATGATGATAAGAATGTACAAGACAAGATTTCCAATCCGAAACATATTTGGATAGTTTGTCCTAGTTTCTGTGCGGTCAAAAAACTCAAATAGCCTGGCAAACCTCAGCAAGCGGTTAAACCGTAGTTCAGGGTAATTAAACCCAAGTTTTAAATATGCCAGGTCTGTTGGTAACAGAGAGAGCATATCCAATCTGAATTGTGCAGTTGTAGTATAATGTTGTCTTAATTTCTTTTCATCTTGGACTAGTAAACCTTGTTCAAGAAAGCCTTAAAAGAATTAAAAAAACAACAGTTTTTTGTTAGAATACATTACAAGCTGGGCCACAAACCTATAATTAGTCAGAAACAGCCAGCAGCATATCATAGAATCATAGAATATCAGGGTTGGAAGGGACCCCAGAAGGTCATCTAGTCCAACCCCCTGCTCAAAGCAGGACCAAGTCCCAGTTAAATCATCCATATGTCTGAAGGATTCTTATTTGCTTGCAAATACTGAAGACATTATTACATTTGAAACTTATCATAATACATATGGACATTAATGTACTTTCCATAGGTTTCTGGTATATTTCATAACAAGATATTGTATAAGCTTTATATTTAGTAGTAGAATTACAATAGCACATAGAGTCCTCAACCATGACTGGGGCTCCATTGTGATAAGCATTCGATATACACTAAGAGACAGTACACGCCCCAAAGAGCTTACTGTATAAAGGCCCCAAACTCACAAAGACAATCCTTTGGACCACTGAAACATGGAGCCCTAATGAAGTCAGTATAGCTCCATGTGGGTGTTGGTTCTATCTGTGCAGATCTCATTGCAGGATCAGGGTCCAAATAGATAAGCCACACCACGAATGGGAGCATTATTACCCCCCTATGTTAACAGAGATTAAGGGCCAGATTCTGATACTCTTCCTCATGTCGAGTAGAACTTTATTCCATGCTTAGTCCCACTGAAGTCTATGGATTAAGATGCTCTTCAGTGTAAGAATAGCAAAATCAGTCTCTAAAGGTATATCTACACTACAATTAGACACCCATGGCTGGCCTATGCCAGCTGACTCGGACTTGCAGGGCTCATGCTAGGGGGCTGGTTAATTGCAATGTACACATTAGGGCTTGGACTGGGCTGGAGCCCAAGTTCTGGGACCCGCAGGACCCGACATCCCATGATCCAGCCTGACCCTGAACATCTACACTGCAAATAAACAGCCCCATGAACCTGAGTCAGCTGGCTTAGGCCAGCCATAGGTTTTTAATAGCAGTGTGGACAAACCCTAAGTGACCTGCTCCAGGTCACACAGGAAGTCTCCGGCAGAACTGGGAACTGCACTCTAGAAAGTTGCAATCTAGTGCTCGCCTTAACCACAAGACCGATACTCCTCTCCTGATTTAAGTGAATAACTTGGGCTTAGTGATGCCTACAGATACGTGACACAATATGAAAAAATAACCTATATTTTAAATATATTTATAGTACTTAAATATACAATATGAAATAGCTGATCAAATTCTGCTCCTTGGATACACAAAGGCTTCCCTTATTGACTTCAGCAAGAGCTTCCCACTTGTTTTCAATACTAAATGTACAAAGTTACATCAATATTAAGGTGTGGCTGCACAGTTAAAGATCACAAAAAGCCAGACAACCATTATGTTCCAACTGAAACATTACTTCAGACATGTTGTGCATCTAGTTTGTTTTATGGTATACAACATAAACAATAAGATATTAAGCTAAACATTTAAGCAGGAAAATAAGGAACTAGACACTACTATGTATGTGTAACATGGCTAAGTTCACATTCCTCTGGTAACCTCAACTTTGTATTTTCTGACTTCTGATTTTAACTGCTCTAACTGAATGTGGCCTGAATGTAGTTTTTGCATTTAATTTTCACTGTTTTGTTTGAAGAAAAGAGAAAGACATTGACCCTGCTTTAATCAACCCCAGTTAGTTTTTGAAGCTCACGATAATTGAGGTGAAGAGGCATGGTCGGGGGTTAACCCTGTTATTGTTGGGCAGTTTTCTGCATGGCTGGGTTACAGAGCAGCAGCATGTCTCCTTTATGTTGTGATGGCTGTATCTTTGCAATAAAAAAGGATGGAAACTGATCCTGCAAACACATGCTTAACTTTATTCATGTGACTAATTCCACTGACTTCAGTGGGACTACTCACATGTATAATTGTCTGTAGGATCAGGACTTTAAGGTTTTCAAATGAAATCTTAGAATAAGCAGCAAATAGTAGAATGCAACAAATATTTAGGGAGACCCTAACCCTATAACAGGATAGATTTTTTTTTAACTATCCGTGATTTTCTTCTTGTACCAAAGATTAAGCTGGGGTGGAGTTTTTCCTTTTGGGGAGATGACTTTTTTTTTGTTTGTGTTTCAGTGAGACATTTACAATCTCTCAAAAAATTTTGAGTGAAAAAAAGAGCCAGTCATGGAAACTACTGGGTTGACATTTGGTCCATTAAAGTATATGTGAGATAGTCTTGATGTTGGTAATTTGAGTGACATCATTTGAAGATGGCTTTATATAACTTTTTAAATGAAATCTTAATTAAAATTAATTAATTAATGCTCTAATCAGTCAGGGAAGAAGGTTTATTTATTTCCTACAGTCCTGATAGAGCACTGGTCTGGGACTCAGGAGACCTGTCACTGGCCTGCTAGGTGACCTCAGTTAGGTCACTTTGCCTTTCATTGTCTCAGTTTCCCATCTGTAAAATGGAGATAAATGATACTGACCTTTGTAAGGTTCTGTGAAATCTACTGATGAAAAGCATTATATAAGAGCTAAGTATTATTATTACTCTCTGAACAACCAGTGCCAACTAGACTATTACAATGATTCACTGAGCATTTTCTACCAAAAACAAACACTTACTCATAGATTCACACAGTCTAAGGCCAGAAGGGACCACTATGATCATTTAGTCTGAACTCCTGTCTAACACAGGCCATAGAACTTCCTCACAATAATTCCTATAGCAGATCTTTTAGAAAAATATCGAACCCTCATTTAAGAATAGACAGTGATGAAGAATCCACCACAACCCTTGGTAAATTGTTCCAGTGATTAATTACTCTTACGGTTAAAAATTTACACCTTATCTCCAATATCCAGCCATTGGATTGTGTTATACCTCTCTCTGCTCAATTGAACAGTCCATTATTAAATATTTGTTCCCCATGTAGATATTTATTGTGCGTAAATGTGCATAAATGTAGTACGTAAATGTGATTCAGTTATGGGTTTAAACATAATTATATCCTCCTTCCTCCAAATACCCAACCAGCCAACGATAAGTCAGGCCCAGATCATCAAAGGTATGTAGCTGCCTAACTCCCAAACAATAGGAGTTAGGTGCCTAAATACCTTTGGTGATCTGGGCCTCAGTGTTTAGATACAGTCAGTGGCCATGCTATAAGGTGTCCTAAGGTAATTATCTTACTTTATTGATTTTCTTCATGCAAAACCTGTATTTTGCAGATACTAATAAATATTTGACAAAACTGAACCCTTGTAATATTCCCCTTTATTGGCTTCTTGCTCTTGGTTCATCTTTTGATCAGACCATTTATATATACAAATACTGATTTTTCTTTATACCAAAGATTACAGCAACATTGAAATTTTTAAGAAATATGAGAAAATGTAACCAACTTTAAAATCAGTGCAGTTGTGTATTGGGGAACGGGAGAACCTGAAAAGCCAGCTCTGCTTTTACAATAATAGGATTCCTGAGCAGTACATCTGCAGGGCTATTTGTCACTTCTGAAAGACCTAGATTGCAACAGTGTTCCAAGGGGAATGACATACAATCATAATCTAAGAAACACAGTTGAGTTGAGTAGTGGTTACTGAAGATGCAAGGAGAATACACATCCAGATGATTCTCTACTAGCCACTGCAGGGGGGAAATTCTATTGATAGTACAGCAACACCTTTTCTGTATAGCAGCTTTTGGAAGTTTTTAGAAATGTACAAGTCATTTCTTCACAGCAAAGAGGATCATGTGTGAGGATCAGGATCTCCTCTTCTACTATGTTGCACAATTGGCTACATGCATTATGAATTATCAGATACCAGGTGCAGTGGGAGACAGGAGTACATGGGCCAGTGATCTGATCAGATATGACAGTCTTATACACCTAATAAAAATATTGCTTGTGTCCCCTTGCAGTAAATTAGTGGTGAACACAGCAGCATTTTTGCAGCCCTTTTCATACAAGGGTAATTCCTGTCTGTTAGGAATCTGCCACTACAGTGATCTGTAAAGCAGCAGCTGAAGTATTTGAGCTAAAAGGTTGTTATTGTTAGTACCATTTATATTTCAAACACAGGGCTTGGGTTGAGCGATGGGGAGTCTGTCTATCCATTATAAATCACCACAAAGTAACGTATTAACTCTGATTAGTTCAGGTTCAATCTGCCGGAAGTCAAAGTTATTTTAAATATTATTTATTAGTTATATAGTACAGTCAAAGAACTGTACAGATGTTGACTGACTAATACTCCCAACACCCATCTGGGGTAAGTGCTTAAGCATTATTTCCCTTATCTCACAGACTGCTGAAATAAGGCAGAGAAATGAATGGCTTCCAGTCTCATGTTGTCTCCTCCAGACCACTCTGTTGTCCTCTCCTTGTCAGCTGTACTTTGAATTGACCATTCCAGTGCTCTCTAAAGTATGTTCCTCCTTCCATGGCCCTGCGCTCCTAGAATGGCCTTTTTGAATGACAGCACTTAAAAGAACACTTCCACATTCCACCACTTCACAGAAACCACTGCAGATGCCTGCACTGACTCACAGTAGCATTTCTGCAACCCCAACCCAGGACTGCTGAGTCAGCATTTTAGCTGTGGTTTGATAGCCTTACAATCCTAATCAAAATAGTCCCATGCAAAGTCTAGGACTGCATTTGTATCCCTTGTGCAGTACCAATGAACTCCCATCTTCTCCTCAATTGATATCTATCTGAGACACACTGATCTGTTAAACAAGTTACTTGCTAAATTTAAATGATAAGGAGGCTAAGAGTTTACTTTCTGCTGTGACTTGTTTAAATGTCTCCCAAGGCAACAGCAGATTTTACCTCTCTCCTGCAACGGTGGTCACCATTTTACTGATGTCATTTGCTTGGTTGCACACAACATAGTATTAAAGGTCTGGTTCCAACCCACTGCAAGAGGGAAGTTCTGAGCAGAGGCTGTCACAGCACTTTTGCAGGCAAACTGGCTCCATCGCCTCATGGGATACTCTTTTTTACACAGAGAATAATTAGCCTGTAGAATTCATTGCCACAAACTATCACTAATGCCAAGATATCAGCAGGATTAAAAAACAGCACTCAACATTTATATAGATTAAAAAAAAATCCACTATTATAGTATATAGGGTTGTTTTGTTTTTGTTTTAAATTTGGAAGGGATATAAGACAGGGAATAAACCAATCTCTAATTGGAGGAGCGTTAGGAAAAACTTTCCCTAAACTCAGGTTATTCCATAATTTCCCACTTCAGAGTTTCCTGTGTTTTCTTCAGAAGCATCTAGTTTTGGATGCGGTTGGAGATAGGATACTGAACTATATGGGCCACCGACATACTGATCTAGTAGGGCATAACCCACGTTAGATCTGAAAACAATGTAAAACTCTAAGAGGACTCACCTGTCCTGAATCTGACGAGTATGTCCAGTATGTAGATGATATCTGAGCTATAGTCCAAGACCAGCCATAATATAATATGCTTAGTTTGTAGCTCATCAAAACAGGCTCTGCACAAACACAAAAACAGGGAAGATTTCATTCCTCTTGTACAAGCAGGCAGAGAGAGAGAGAGTACTATATGTATATTCTAAAAGCATTTTAGCAACGGTTGCTGGCACCGCACAGGCTGTGGGCATCGTGTCTGCACTGGAGTATTTGCTGTGAACTTAAATGTCATGATTTAACATAATGGGATATTTCTGAAACCAAAGGTCTTACATGGCAAGGACAAATTTCACATATATACGCATATCCCACACACGTTACTCTCCATCAGTCCTCTCAGCACAGATCCTCAAGATCCCACATCACAGCATCAGATCTGCAAGCAGAGGAGGACTGTACAGAATTCATTCAGATCCATCAAGTTAATTCTTGGATCAACTGGAAGAAGGTTTGCTCCTGAGTGACACAGGGCACACCATCTCACATGCTTCCCAGAGGCTAAGTGAGCTGATACATTGAGTCCAATTATCCATTTCACGTACTCCAGTTATATCTTCCTGCCATTAGAGGAAAAGCCATGTCAAAATTTCTCATACTAATTTTAAATGACTCATCTCTGCCTACTCCCACGTCTTGCTTGCCATCCCCCAGCCTATCTATTCCTGTATTGACTACCATAAGTTTCTCCATAAATGGTAACAGTGCCTAGAGAAATGCATTGGCTTAGGGTCACTTTGTACTGTAGCCACTAGATGGCACACAGATGCCATTGCAGGCACAGATTTGGGAATGCTTGCTGCAAGTCAAAGACTTTTTAGGCAGAGAAACAAAAATCATCAGGCCACAAATCTTATCTCATATATAAGATGTATGAATGAACTATACAAAGGGCTTCTATGCAAAGTTACCCAAGAAATTTTATTGGGAAATAGAATGATCCAATGGGGAATTAACCAAAATTGTACACTTCTAAATAGAACAGGAGTATTTGTGGCACCTTAGAGATTAACAAATTTATTTGAGCATAAGCTTTCATGAGCTACAGCTCACTTCATCGGATGCATTCGGTGGAAAATACAGTGTGGAGATTTATATACATAAAGAACATGAAACAATGGGTGTTACCATACACACTGTAACCAGAGTGATCACTTAAGGTGAGCTATTACCAGCAGGAGTGCGGGGGAGGAGAGAAGTGGTGATGGTAACCTTTTGTAGTGATAATCAAGGTGGGCCATTTCCAGAGTTGAAACCCCTCCACTCCCACACTGTTCCTCAGATGTTCTTGTCAACTGCTGGAAATGGCCCACCTTAATCATCACTACAAAAGTTCCCCCCCCCCGCCCACTCTCCTGCTGATAATAGCTCACCTCAAGTGATCACTCTCCTTACAGTAAAAAGAAAAGGAGTACTTGTGGCACCTTAGAGACTAACAAATTTATTAGAGCATAAGCTTTCGTGAGCTACAGCTCACTTCATCAGATGCGAGCTGTAGCTCACGAAAGCTTATGCTCTAATAAATTTGTTAGTCTCTAAGGTGCCACAAGTACTCCTTTTCTTTTTGCGAATACAGACTAACACGGCTGCTACTCTGAAACCTCTCCTTACAGTGTGTATGGTAACACCCATTGTTTCATGTTCTCTATGCATATAAATCTCCCCACTGTATTTTCTACTGAATGCGTCTGATGAAGTGAGCTGTAGCTCACGAAGCTTATGCTCAAATAAATTTGTTCGTCTCTAAGGTGCCACAAGTACTCCTGTTCTTTTTGCGAATACAGACTAACACGGCTGCTACTCTGAAACACTTCTAAATGCTACCTTTAATGAGAAAATGAAACTGGAATAAAGTCCAGTAACTACCAGCCAACCCCTCATCTGTAAAAGTAAAACTGCATCTTCTGCTATAACTGCCCCGGATGGCACCTAGCAAGTGGTCATCAAACTTCTGTCCCAAGAAGGAAGAGAAGACAACATTTCAGTGACAGGCACTCTGGGCTCCGATGAAAATGCATAAAGCATGAAATGCACATTCTCAGTTTTTGTTTCACAAAAACAGAGATTTAGAATTGAAAAAAAGAGAATGGAGGGGTCTTCTCAACCTATCATAGAAATGTAGGACTGGAAGGGTCTTTGAGAGGGCATGTCCAGCCCCCTGCCCTAAGACAGGACCAAGTAAACCTAGACCATCCCTGACAGATGCTAAGACCATTAATGGTTCAGTATTTTCCAAGTCATGCCTGTCCCCAGCCTGGTCTCTTATGAAGGAATTAAATTCCACATTAAGCAATCTAATATAGTATCAGGATTGTTAGACTTTTAAAGCTGCCTCAAAAAAGGAACACAAGGAGGGTGAGGTAATATCTTTTATGGGACCGACTTCTGTTGGTGAAAGAGACAAGAAGAAGAGCTTTTGTGTGGCTCAAAAGCTTATTTCTCTCACCAACAGAAGTTGATATCACCAAAAGATAATACTTTATTCACCTTGTCTCTTTAATATCCTGGGACCAACAAGGCTACAACTACACTGCATAATGAAGAAACAGCTTTTAATAAGAGTGCTATGTTTTTTGTACAAAAAGAAAGAGAAAGAAAGAAAATGCATGATGGTGTGATGTGGTAGAAAGGTTTTAACAGCATGAGTTTAGCAGTAAGTTCTGCAAGTAATTCCAAATGAATGCTGAGAAAATATTGATAGTGCCCCCATCCAGTGTGTGAAGGGGCACTTTTTTTTTTAAAACAGAAAAACTATTTTGAGAAAATACCTTAAATGTTATTGCTAATATTTTCAGCTCCCTCTGCCTGGAACAGGCTTCGTTAGGATCATGAGTCCATATATACAGACGTGGAGGGAGAAAAATACTCTTCAAAATCACCTAAAATAGCATTTTTAAAAAGAATATCAGGATTTTAAGGCCCAGGGAATTTGGGGCCTTTTAGGCTAAAGGCACAGCAAGAATTTCTATCTTTCTGGAATTTCCTCTCATCAACCGTATAAAGCTCCTTTGTATAGCCATGATTGGTGGCAAGATTCTCCTAGCATAATCTGGTCACTGATGCAGTGCTTACTTGTTCTGCACCTCGAGAGCGAGGGGTAGAACTTTTATCTGGCTTGTTGGGCTATTTGTGGGAAGTAGAAGGTAATGGCAGCTGTTTTAATCTGTTCAGGGGGGACAGATTAGTGAGCAGAGTGCAGGCAGTCCAAAGTACAGTACATGATATATGTACGGGACTCTTAATTTTATCCCATAGATATCATTTCCACATATGTGGTGTGCATATTTAGGTGTGTATGTATATTATATACACGTACTTTAGAAGAACAGAAACTGGAATAAAGGATTTGGAACAGATGTCTGACACATAATCCTAAACAATTAAAAAAAAGCACATATCCTCAAGAAAACTAATTAGTGAATGAGCAATGCAGCAGCAGTAATGGGGAAGCAAAAGTCTGGGCACTATATTAAAATAAAAGAATCAGGTGGACTTTTTTAGTTTCAGACAAACCAGGCACCCCTTCTGCAGCCTAAAATAACCATTAAATATAAAATCCATACCTGCACACTAGCATACACCAGTTATAGAATACTGGGATTGCGATTATGGTCAGCCACCTATAGTACAGGTTGCTTGAAGGATCAACCACAAAGATCTCCTTTTTCTTCCTGAAAAGTAAAACATGCAGAGGTACACTGGGGGAAATTATTTCCATAAGGAGGTCACGTTTCTGATCTCCAAGGCTGAACACCCATCTAGTAGATTATAATGGTTGCAGCTCAGTTAATGACAAAGGCATAGCACCAAAGGATGTGCCATCCTTGCCGACATCCCAGATATTACTCAGTACAGCAGCTGAAGCTTTTCTCATTTGAATCAGTCTATTCCTCCATGCCCAAATTCCATGGAAATCAAAAGGAACTAGAAAAATGTACACAGATGTCAAAATAACATATCTGAAACACTTGCAACCATTAAAAACCCCAATTCTGCACATTATTAGTATAGGCGCCCTTCTTTTAAAACTGAAAATAAACCTATTTACCTTTCCCATGAATTTTTACCAATTTCTTCTAAAAGCCACAACAAAATTGTGATAACCCTGTTCCTTGAGTCAAAGAAGTCATTGCCTACTTTGCACTCTCAAAAGAATAACCCTTTCTCATATAAGTCAATCCCATTCTTTTCTCTTCTGGTTTGTTTCAAATAACCTTAGACTTGTGTGAAAGGACAGACCCTACTGCAACCCACTGTGGGAGGTTGACAGAGCTTCCTCTAGAACAAAGTTTTGGTTAAGAGAGAAGAATCTATGTCCTGGGATCAGAAAGAATCCATCCAGAAGTGGCATTCTTAACTAGGGATACTCCAGCAATACGGTACCTACAGCATACTCTACACACATCTGTGATGAATTCATTATAACACACCCTTCAAAATCAGCGTTCATTCTGAACATATAATATTCATTCTCTTTCCATCTTTTCTTCTTTACATGGCATTGAACTAAAGCCAACCCTAATAAATGGGAACAGAGTTTATAAATTGCTAATTAAGGAACAATTGTCTATTTACATAACACTACGTTCCAAATGCACTGCTTGATGTAAGAAATCACAACCACATTGAAGTCAATAGAGTTGCTCCAGCTCACAGTAGGGTAAATAACGGAAAATATAACTGAAGATGTTAAATTGGTCTGTAGTTGTATAAATATAATGTTTTTGTTCTGTGCTCCAACTTGACTCTACAAATATTATGAACCATGACCAAGCCTGTACAGACTTACAAAGGAGACTGCTGTTAACTAATAGGGACTGATAGAGAAGGCAATTTCTTGCCTTCTCAGGTGATCAGAGATCATTTGAATTCCCTTTACTGGGGAGTCTGAAGCAGGGGGTGTCAGAACAGGTGTGTGGGGGAGAGGGGGGCAGAGGGCCACGGCCCCATCACTTTACCGGATGTAAGGATGAGCGATGGGGTGGAGAGGAGCAAGCAGGGGGCGAGTCTTGGGGGAAGAGGCAGGGTGGGGGCGTGGCTTTGGGGAGAAGGGGCAGCGCAAAGGCAGGGGCTTGGTGAGAAAGACGGCGTGGATGCAGGGCCTTCCCCCTTTTAGGGAGCTTCCACCACTCCTGGTCTGAAGTTAGTGCAACAAAGCATTAGGAAGGTGCCAAGGACAGGACTGTATGTGTGGGAAGATGTTGCAGGTTCCTTGAGCAGTTGCACAGTTTCAAATTTGGAAATTTATTATAGCTTTGACACAAGAACACCCCTGCAGCCTGGGGAAACACTGACTGTAGCAGGAGCCTTGCTCTGAAGACTTAACTACTCCATGTAAGGCTCTATGGTGCAGGAGGTGTATTACAACCATACTTTCACTAGTAATACTTACTCCTCTTTTTTGTTGTCTTTTTTCTCCTCTTTCTTTTCCTCCTTTTTTTCTTCTTTTTTCTCCTCCTTAGCCTCTTTCTTTTCTTCATTCTTGCTGTGTAACATAGTGTATTATTTAGCAATGTTCCCAGTTTACCAGGCTAGGCTAAGCTAGAGGATGGAAGTTGAGGTGGGATAAAGGAGGCTATAGAGCTGGGTTTTGCTCCTACAGAAGAGGAGCAGGCAGGGGTTCTCAAGTAGGCCATCCACCCATTTGGTATAAATGGGACGTGTATTATACGATCTACGCTCCAGAATTAACAGTAGCATGGTACTAAATCATGTTGGCTGATTTTGTGAGAGATTAACCCATGCTTTATCAAGCAAGTAAATACAACAGTGTTTGCTTTGTTTATACTGAAATATTTCCCGTTTGCTTGACTCTTTAAAATTCACAGGCAGTCAAAAACATCTATTTCATGGCATTAGAACTTGAAATGGTTTGAGAGTCTTAAGATTTGCTTGGTCTTTTGACATACTCTAACCCCAACAGCAGCGACTGCCTGTTTAAAGCTGTGATAGTGATTAAGTAAAAAGGGTCAGATCCTCCTCTCACACTTGTTTTGCACCTGTGTAACTCCAATTAAAATTACTCCTGACTGACACCAGTGCAAGAGGAGAACGATAGCCAATGTTTGGACAAAGCCAACCAAAATGTGGAAACAAGCTTGTGCTGTCTATTGAGCACAGCAATGTTATTCAAAATCTGAACTTGAAAGGTGAAATTCTGACCCTCTAGAAGTAATAGGAATTTTGTCATTGACTTCAATGGGCCAGGTTTTCACCTCACGTTTGTTAATTGTTCCGTAGACAATAAACGTAAATAAACAAATAGTGTTCTACCACTGCTATCTCCTCTCATTGTTATTTCCTGACATTCAACAGCATAAGAGGTAGACCCTAGCTGCAAGGTTCTGGGCCAGATAAAAACTGTTGTAGAGTTCAGAACTGGGGTTCTGCTTCAGCCCAGTATAGAGGAAGCAACCAAAGTTTGGGGTTGTTCAAATCCAGGTTGTGGTGGTATGTCTCCATTTACCACAGAGACAAAGAAACCTTTTTCAGATTGGATGGAAATTATTTGCTAGAATTTTGCCACTACTTGATCGATCTTTAAATTTGGAGCCAAATTGTGTGTGTGTAAATGGTGAAACTCCATTGAAGTTAATGGAACTGTATCAATTTATACCAACAAAGAATTTGCCCCCCAAAATTTCCACATACAATGTTTGTATTTAAGATTCCCCGCCCCCCGAAGTAGACAGTGTCCCCATGCTTCAGTTAGGAAAGCATCAATATCCCTGACAGTTCAATGTAAATGGGCCCCTTGCAAGTCTAAAACTCTACGTACAAGCTGTGGCTTGGGTGGTAGACATAACATTTTCCTCCCTGGGTGGCTGTCTGTTTCACTCTGATCTGCACACACTAGGAGCTAGTCTACACTGGCAGCGCTTTTATGTGGCTTGTGTGGTCGCGTCAGAGCACTGGGAAAGAGCTCTCCCAGTGCTCTAAAAAAAAGTTCTGATTCTGCTCTCACACCAGTGTAAATCAGGAGTAAATTTACTCAAGTGAACTGAATCACTCCAGTGTGAAGCTAGAGTATATGAGAGAAGAATCACCTAACAGAGAGGCATGTAGAAAAATCCAACTTGCAGGATCTTAGCCAATGGGCACAGCAGGGCTGACAGTGTGAAAATATATTCACTAATTTTAAGATAAGTGCAATTGACTTGGAAATATGCCTTACCCAATGGTAATAAACATGAGCCCGGATACTGCTACCACCACACTCCCATTGTGATGCAGCAGAGCAGTGTTATTTGGAAGACCCCTGCCTTATGCTGCTGGGGGGACTGAAAATCCTAAAACCACCCGTTTGCATTCTCCAAGAGGTTATTTTAAATGTTCACCACACCAGGCTTAAGTATAGTCAACACATACAGTGAAACTTCACTGATGCCCATGAAAATCCAGGGAGCACAACTATAGGGCAAACTAGTCTTTGTGCTGATTGGCTGATTAACTGAAAGAGCTCCTAAACATACGGCCAATCAAATAAGATGTTGCACATCAACCCACCTTAACAGGGCTAGCACAACAGCTGAGGGTGCTATTCACAAGTTCAATTTCTTTACCATTAGCCTCCTGATCTTGTGTGATTGCATTTTAAATTCAAATATTGCCATTCCCACAAAGATCTATGCTGGTCAGAAACACTTTACTTTTGGGTATCACATTACCCATTCTGACAGCAAGCTACTATGCTTTTGTGTATGACATGAACCCCATTCATAACCACTATTCGTTCAAATGCACAGGTCCACGACACTCCAAGTGTTTGGCTCCCAAGGGTGGCTGTATAACGAGGGCATAACGTTTCTTTTAAAAAGAGCTGTGCTGCTGCACATTTGTGAGCCTGATTATGCAAGGAAGGTTCATTTGACATGGCTAAGCAATCAAAATGTCTCCGCGCTGTTGAACCATGTAGAGGGTGCTTTGACAAAAATCAGTAGTTAACCCACTCATCAGCAGATGGCTGTTTTTATTGTATTTGGGGATGCAATTTCCCCTGACCCTGTCCATTTACTACAGGTATTCACTGGGAGTTGGATTCACTCACCTCTTTGTTCAGACACTGCTCTATCTATCTCCCTGCTCTAAAACACAATAGCTATTGCTACAGCAATGTTAGCACAAAGCAAAAGCACTCTAAAGGCTCGCCACTTGAGTCAAAGGAGAGGACAGGCCACTCCTTTCCTCTATCCTGAGAGCAAGCACAGCCCCTGCATGACACCTGCAGATTTGAAGGCCTCATCTCCACTGCCCCAAGAGTAGGCACTCTGCTGCCCCTTCCATCTTGACAAACATGGAGCGTTAACAACACCTGCAGTTTATTTCCTCTGAAGTATTACTGAATAAGCAGCATTAAAGTAATCATTTGAAAGGATATTCATGTCTATTCCCTTTGACTAAAGGAAATGGAAAGGTCTTTTCGCCAGTTTCTCCTGAATATAAAGGGAAGAGATGTCCCTGCAGTCTGGGAAAGACTTGCCAGCCTATACCATTATAATCATATTACTGTAGTATTCAATAAAACGTAATGCTTACAAAATGTTTTTCACCTTTAAACTGCTCTACATATCAACTAACTATTCCTCACAACACCCCTGTAAGATAAGTAAGTGTTGTCTCCATTTGGAGAACCTGTAGCACCAATAGTTGAGTGACAGGCTCAAGGCCACAACATGAGTCACGGCCAGAAATGGGATCAGAATTCAGTATTTATGTCTCTCAGTCCTGTGCCCTGATCACTTAATCATGCTTTGCATTTTTCGTTCTATGATTACTGTTCTACAGTAATAGCCCCAAATCCTTAGTATTGGGGGCATTGTTGTAGCACACAACACTTATTTTTAAATTGAGCACACAGAAACAAACAAAAAAAATCACTTAAAGAGAAGTAAGAATTTCTCCCAAGTGTAAGTATGGGGTTTTGAAATGGAAAGAAGTTTTCAGAGAATTTATCTTTTAAATTTACAGTGTATTGCTCCACAATTAATTGTTTGGGGGAATAGGAGCAATTTCCTCTGTTTCTAATATGGCCTAAAATGATCAAAAGAATTCCCTTTTGGTCCTGGGGATTTTTTATTTTGTTTTTACCCAGGAAGGAAATGAAAAACTAGACTAGTGTCATGGCAGGAACAAAACTGCTGCTGGCTGCTGTGCCATTCCCGGAGCTAGAGGGCAAGAGCCATTATCAACAGTAGCGTGGAGTGATTCCAGATTACACATTTTCTAGAGCTCTTCCTTTGATGGAATTAAATAGCCTCTGAAATCTGAAGTGTTATTATTCCCTATCACTTCCACAGATTTCAAGGCCAGAAGGAAATGTTGTGATCATTTCTGTAAGACCTTCTGAATGACACAGGCCATAGAATTTCACCAAGCAATTCCTGCACCTACCCAATGATTTTTGGTTTAGCTAAAGCATATCTTTTAGAAAGACATCCAATCCTGATTTACACTGAGTGCATCCAGAACTTCCGCATAACCTGCTCAATATCAACTTTTAACCAGATGACAGATTACCTTTAACCTGAAGTTATTTGAACATTTGATTTGGAAGCAAAGTCCTGTGTGTCAATAAAAAAGAGAACACGTTAAAAAAGAATACACAGTTCTCTCATTCATAAGTTTAAATGTTAACAAACCCATTAGCAAAGCTGAAAAATCAGCCAGCCTGAATTTGAGGAGGTAGGGGCTAAGTAGCTGTTTATTCAGATTGGGTGGTGGAAAAGGAGAGAAGCTGCCCTTCAAGTTAGCACACTAAGAATTCTCCTGGAAACACAGGGATATTTCCATGACCTACAAATGAAATACATCTACATTTATCTACAATAAAGCCATATATTAGGAAGATGCTTGGAAAAAGATAAGCAGGAGTCTATAGCTACAATTGTCACAAACATGTTTTGAACAGAGAAGAGGATAAGGAGCTGGTACATCACAGGCAAGTAGGTGCTATGAAGCAAGCAGTGATGTACTTACTCTTCATTGGTGTTGTTGCTGTTGTTGACATTAAATCTGGCCAGGGACCAGTGACTGTAGCAAGTTAAACAGAACACAGTAAAGGAACAATATGAAAGCCTTGGACATTTTGTGCACGGGTTTACCAACATGATAGACTGAACTGCTGTTCCTACACACACTCTGAAAAGATTAAGAGGGTCAACTTTGACCGCCGCTGTAAGTCCCTTTGCATAACTATTCAGGGCACCAATTGCCCTTGATCATGTGCAGAACATACACGTTTGTGACCATGTCAGATGTGTGAAGCACTTTAGCCTACTCTCATGCGTATTAATGCTTGACAGCATGAATCTCGCTATTTATAGCGGCGTTCCCATTTGGCTGCTCTTATAAGTGTTTCTCAAGCCTTTCAAGTCTTCTTTACAGAAGCAGTGCCAAGAATCCTGGATAGATAGCAGAAATGCCTACTGTTTCTGCAAAATTAACTCTCCATAATGTCACAACAATTCGGAGCTGCTGTCACATGGTAACAGCAGTGTAATCGGAGATGGGGAGACTGGGGATCTCAGAATTTGGTTATCTAAAGAAATAACATTGTTGGCACAAGACCAGTTTTCTCCACTCTAATGGCTTTGAATCAGAACACTAATGGGCTCCTGATGCAGAAATCAGAAAATCTCTTGGCTGTTGACTTGAGTGATTAGAAGATAGTAGCATGACTAATCAGGCAAAATATATTAGACATGGAAAGAAATACACGGTTTCCAAGCCTGAATTATTAAGCAGTTTCAGTAAAGATGGAACTGTATCGATCTGCTGCAAATCTGTGTGATGTTCACTATAATATGCATTACCAGCTGCAAATTCAAACTAAAATCCTTACCCATCTCAGACTGTGCCACAAACTATGTGAGCCTGAGCTTCAAAGTAATGAGCCTGCCAAAAAGTTAGGTTCCATCCCTGTGTTTTAACAAACCGCAACATTTTTTTAGCCAGCTGTGTGGGGTTAATTTAGGCCAATAAGGCCTGGTCTACACTACAGAGTTAAGTCGATGCAAGGCAGCTTACTTTGACCAATGTAAGTTTCTACACTAAAATTTCGCTCCTGCTGATGTAACTGCCCCACTACATCGACTTAATAACTCCACCCCCACAAGAGGCAGAGTCAATGTTGATGTAGTTAGATCAATGCAGTGTCAGTGTAAATCAGTGGTTCTCAATCAGGGTACATGTACCCTGGGGTACGCAGAGGTCTTCCAAGGGATACATCAACTCATCTAGATATTTGCCTAATTTTACAACAGGCTACATAAAAAGCATGAGCAAAGTCGGTAGAAACTAAAATTTCATACAGACAATGACTTGTTTATACTGCTCTACCAACTATACACTGAAATGTAAGTACAATATTTATATTCCAATTGATTTATTTTATAATTATATGATAAAAATTAGAAAGTATGCAATTTTTCAGTAATAGTGTGCTGAGACACTTTTGTATTATGTCATGTCTGATTTTGTCAGCAGGTAGTTTTTAAGTGAGGTGAAACTTTTGGGTGCGTAAGACAACTTAGACCCCTGAAAGGGGTACAGTAGTCTGGAAAGGTTAAGAGCCACAGTTGTAGATGCTGTATTGCTTACATCGACTGTTACTGGCTTTCAGCAGCCATCCCACAATGACCCACACTGACGGCGCAATCGGTGCAAATGCTCCTCGTGAGGGGACACACCGCCGACAGAAGGAATAAAGTGTAGATGCACACAAGTGATGCAATTACTGCAGTGGCTGTATGCTGACGTAAGTCAGGTCAACTTAATTTTGTAGTGTAGACATGCACTAAGTCATGTATTATGTTCATTTGCAAAGTAGAAAGCTTGGAAACACATGAAGGGCTCGCTTGAAGGCATTCGTTCATTTATTTAAAAAAAGATTTTAGATAAGACTAAACCTGCTTGTGGCACTGATAAGCGAACATCTTCTAACGACTCAACTCAGCTAAAAAAATTCTGATTTCTGGACCAGAAGCCTATCAGTGATTTGATGGAGTATATTTGAGTGGGTATGATTAAGTGTTACTGCGTTTTACACAAATAGTAGTGGAGTTTCCAAGCACTAGAGCAAGGGTGGGCAAACTATGATCTGCGGGCCGGATCCAGCTCGTCAGGGCTTTGGATCCGGCCGGTGGGACTGCCATTCCCGTGGCACCGTGGGCCCCACAACACTCCCGGAAGTGGCCGGCACCACGTCCCTGCAGCCTCTGTGGGGGGCGGGGCAGAGGGCTCCGCACAGGGAACTGCGGCCAATGGGAGCTTCGGGGGAGGCACCCCCAAGCGAGGGCAGCACGCAGAGCCCTCTGCTCTCCCTCCCCCAGGAGCCACGGGGACGTGGTGCCAGCCACTTCTGGGAGCAGCATTGCGCGGGGCCAGGGCAGGCAGGGAGCTGGCCTTAGCCCCACTGCTACCCCGGAGCCGCTCAAGGTAAGCGGCATAGGCCATAGCCTGCACCCCAAACCCCTCCTGCATCCCAACCCCCTGCCCTGAGACCCCTCGTGCACCCCACAACCCTTGTGCACCCCAGACCCCTACCTTGAGTCCCCTCCCATACTCCGGACTCCCTCCTGCACCCCAACCCATTGCCCTGAGCCCCTTCCCACACACCACACTCCCTTCCCTCCTGCACCCCAACCCCCTGCTCCAGCCCTACATTCGTGGCCCTCAGGACAAAAGTTTGCTCACCCCTGCACTACAGGCTAACATCCAGATTCTAAATGTCTTTGCACCAGAAACTGCTTTCATCCCCAGTATAGGGCAGCGGAGTGAGAGCAGGTAAGCTGACCATATGTCAACGTGCTCTTTTGGGAAGTATTTTCCTCCCAAGTAGTACAGAATAAAGTCCACGTGTAAGAGACTTATGTCATAAGCAATGTAAGCTAAAAACCTCACTACTGAAACCCTTGCCAACATGCTTTTGAGGAAGAAAACATTAAGGAAATAGTGTTCATTCTCATCATTCATGTGAAGCTCACACCACTGGTTTGTTCAGTGCTCGAATAGGATTGCGTGGTATAGGTGTTTACACTATAACCTGCTTCTCACCGCAGAGTAGGAAAAAGTGAGGAAACTGGGACATACCAGTAGTACAGGGGACAAAGCATTTATTTTCTCCATTCAGGAACTGGGTTTGTTACTCTTACTTGATGAACAAATAGAGAAATAGTTTTTCTAAGCTGTGGTTGCACATTTGCTAACAAACACAATGACTGCCAACAAAAGCAGCAGGAATGCATTAGTTATAGCAGAAGTATCAACATCATCTGCATGTTGCACCCCTATGTAAGAATTTCTTACATTATATCAGCTGCTGGGAAAATGTATTATTTACCTAAGTGCTTCTGCAAGCTACCTGCAACTGAGGGCTTGTGCCTCCATCTGTGAGGCCAAAGGCCACAGCGCTACAATTTCAAACTGAATCATGCCCTCCACTACTGCTTATCCAGGGAGACTTGCCAAAGCAATGGTTACCTTCAGCTAATTATGTATAAAAACCCTGGCATGACAATCCCTAGAGAAATTAAATTTATTAAGCAGCTCTATCTTATTTCTGTTCCATTGCTGCCTAAGCTCTACTCTATTGAAACTCATGTAATTGGATATGTTGACTTCCGGAGATTAGGGAAGCCTCAGTTTGGACTATACTTACTGTTGCTTTCTCCAGTTTCTTGGAAGTTGGAGGACTTAAATTACTTTCAGGAAAGTTTCTGGAGCGTATTAGCTACCCTACTCATTTCTTGTCCTCAAATAAAACCAAGCATGCTCACATCCCATTCACAGGAAGAACATGATTACCCCAAGACCACTCTTCTCCCACTAAAGTACAATCAGATCAACATACCTTTTCACTTTGTCTGGCTGCTCATAGTTGCTCAAATTGGAGTGAGTGTTACTTTCCCTACTGGACACCTCTTTGAGCTCTGGCCCTCGGATACGCTCAAGGAAAGAATCTGGCCTTTGGTCTTCATGATGCAAATGTCGTGTCACCCATGATCTCAGAGATAAGACGAAATGGGATAACCTGCAAGGAAGAGACACACAATGCTGTCTGAAGAGACAAGAATCCCAGATGGCTCAAGGCTTCCCCCAGGGCTAGAGTCACACCCAGTAGCAGCTAGAACTTCTGCATCAATGGGGCTTGAGTGGAGAGTATCCCAGATGGGGTTTTCACAGCCTCTGTATCCCCGTCACATCATTGGAGTCTGACATTTTGCTGTATAATACTAGGCACCTTCAACAACTTCCACATCATGGGCTTCCCATCCTCTGATATGGTAAAGGACCCAGGAAGATACCTTATTCACCAGGACCTCAGTGTCCCCCACTAGCACCACATGGGACTGGAGCCAGACAGACCTCCCTAGCTGTATGATCAGCAGGCAACTTGCCGGGGGGGAGGGATTGGAAATCATCTAGAGCTCTGGAAGCTTCTGACATTAGGAGTAATGTAAAGAGGTGACAGGTTTCAGAGTAGCAGCCGTGTTAGTCTGTATTCGCAAAAAGAAAAGGAGTAATTGTGGCACCTTAGAGACTAAAATTTATTTGAGCATAAGCTTTCGTGAGCTACAGCTCACTTCATCGGATGCATTCGGTGGAAAATACAGAGGGGAGATTTATATACACACACAGAGAACATGAAACAATGGGTTTTAAAGAGGTGAGAGATCCTGTGCTGAGGAAAGGGGGGAGATGTTGAATCCTCGCGTGATGACTTACCCAAAGGATGCCATGTGAAGTAAGGACAAAGGGTGATTGGATGGTGAAGGAGGATGGGTTGTGAAGAGATTGCTGGAAAGTGGCGGAGGCTGGAGATTCAGATTAAGGGGACACTTTCCCTTTAACCATATTTTAGTGGGTTGAGAATGTGAATGAATTTTATCAGTAACTGTGCAACCTGATTTTGTAAATCTCATCTGTGACACTGGCAAACCAGGTACCAGTTCTTGCCAAGACTGCAGGCATTAGCTAAGAACTGAGAAACTCACAGCTGGAGACCAGGGAGTTCACACGTGTGCTGGATTTGCTCAAAATAGGTATTAGTCTTATAAGGATGTTTTGTGTTTAGATCTAGGAAATGCTTGTAAATTGCTGTGTGTACGAATCTCACGTGTAATGTCTATATTCCACGCCACCAGAAGCCATGTACGTTTTTGCTTTTTAACTTTGAAAATGTTCGCTCTGAACTTGTGAAGTCAGGCACAGGAATCCTCCCTTCCCTCTCCCCGCCTCTCCAGGAGGACTGTCAAAATTTAAGTGGTCCATTACAAGACAAAAGCTTTGTTAATTGCCTCATCCACCCATGGGGAAGCAACACAGAAGACCTCATCCCATCGCTCTGAATGCTGGAAGAGGGAAATAAAGATAGTTGATGTGAAGATGTTTCATCTCTTTGCTGTTTGCTCTCTCACAGGGCCAGGGAAACCAAACTGAAGCCAGAGATCCCCAAGGGTTATTTTTTATGTCCATGTGCGGAATGAATTTTGTTATGTAACACATCACCTCCATATTGGTGCACATAACAGAATTCATGTGGTCTGGGTGGGCAAGGGTTTCGGAGTGGGGGGGGGGGCTCAGGGCTGTGGCAGAGGTGCGGGGAGGGTGAGGACTCTGGCTGGGGGTACAGACTCTGGGGTGGGGCTGGGGATGAGGCGTTTGGGGTGCAGGCTGCCCCAGGGCTGCAGTGAGGAGAGAGGACTCCCCCAGCCCTTTCTCACCACAGCAGCTTGGGGCTGGGGAAAAGGTGTCTCTCCCCGGCCACAGCAGCTCCAGCGGGCCTAAGCCAGGCCGAGGGAGGGGCTCCTCTCCCCCAGCTGTGGCAAGTCCAGGACAGGTCTGTGCTGGAGAGGGGCACCTCTCCCCGCCAGTGCAGGTCAGTACTGGGGACGGCAGGGAGGGCACCTCTCCCCGCCATGGCAGGTTCATGGTGGGGGAGAGGTGCCTCTCCCCACTGCAGTTCTGAGCCCCCGTGTGGGGCTTAATAGACAGCTGCATGACCATGCAGCCACACAGCTTAGAGGAAATGTAGGTTATTTCCTTGGTCCACTCTAAAAGACGTTTTGAATTGACAGATCTCTCTATAGCTCTGTCATTCTTAGGATTTAGATGGTAACTCATTTGTGTGTTTGCTTGCTTTAACCTGTAAATAACGTTTTTTCCCCTAGTTAATAACCCTTTACAAAGTTTATTACAGGATTGGCTACAGGCCTTGTCTTAGGTGTAAGATCGAGGGAATCCACTGATCTAAGTGACTGGTCTCTTGAGATTGGAAGCAACCTGAATGTGGTGTGATTTTTAGTATAAGTGACCATTTATCACTAAGCCCAGTTTGTCTGAGTGACAATAGGCTGGAGAATCTAAGGGGACTGTCTGTGACTCTGTGTTAAGATTGTTACAGTGATCACTGAGTTCACATTTGTTACTGGCTTGGTAAAATCTATTTATAGAACATACCACCAGTTTGGGGTGTCTGCCCTATTTTTCCCAGTCTGCCCTGAGGTAGGCACCCATAGTCATGAGCCACTCCAGACAGCGTGAAAACATCTAACTACCTTCCTATTTCACTTCCTACTGTTTGTAGCTTTTGCCTATTGTGTCATGTCAATTATTAGATTGTAAACACTTCAGGGCAGACAATAAATCTATATGTATGTTCTCTAAGGTGTCTAGCATACTGTGTTCATTATGAATAACTAATTATGATAACAGGACTAGCCCCTAATACGAAAACCACTAATTGCCTGTTGCATGTAACCTAGCATTTCCTCATCCTAAAATCCTAATGGAGCACTAGAATAACATAAACGAACATTCATGATACCTGAATAAGTTTTATCACTGCTGCATGGTTTCTCTTTATGTTCTTCCCATCCCAAGTTACATGTTCTTAAAGGACAATAATTGTTCTTTGTAAAAGTGGCAAAGTGAGTATTTTGCTTCTAAAACGTGTCCAAATGACAATATTTGAGACTGAAATCCCCAGCAGTGATAACAGTTTATCAATATAATATTCCACAGAGGAGACTATTTTCCTCTAATGGCACTCCAGTCGGATAGGTGCTGTGCACTTCCATGCTTCCTAGACCTGCCCTGAGCAAACAACATGGTGAAATGCTGAACAAAGCAGAACTTCTTTGATAAGCCCAGCAATATTCAAGTAAAGTTCTTTAGACTTATCCAGATAAGCTAGCATTACATCTGTCCAGAATCTATAAGGTGGGTGACACAGTGATGAAAACACCTGTACTTTAGCAATTTAAATGCTACTGTACTGTACATATGCCACTTGACTGCTAATTCTCAAGGGCATAAGACAATAGCTTCTGACAGACTTTCCTCAGAATATCTTACCCTTGAGTTGCAAAAGATAAAAAAAGGAAGGAACACAGAAATCAGAGGAGAGTTTTTCACATTTGTTTCTTTATTAGTTTCCACATTTGGTCAGTATCATACATATAATCTAAAGCCTACATTAATTACGGGACAGAATGTAATTCTAAGACTACAAAACAAAAACCTCACCAAGGCCACAGAATAAATGATACAGCCTTCACCTCATTGACAAAATATGAAATTAAGGTCCAGTATCCTTGTGCCTGTCTGGTAGACTACAGTTTGTGGTTTGCACAGATAATGAAAATGATTCATTTGGTTGGTCTTAACTACACTAGAAAGCAGAACATTTTAAAGGGGTATAGTCAACTATTTTAGGCACCAGTTTTACAAACCTAAGGTCAGTCAAGAAGTTCCTAATATATATTTTAATTCCACTGAAAACCATTTACCAACAGAATTTGCACCCCACACGTTGCACTGTGTTATTGCATGAGAACCTGAAAGTAGAAGTAACTAGAAGCAAAAAGGGAACTGAGTAGTTTATTTTCCATTGTTCAAGAAGAAATGGAGAATAATAAACTACATTTGTAAAATGACTTCAGTTTTAATAATCATTGTTTCTTTTAAATATGTGACATTTAACTTGAAAGTGTCCCTCAGATAATTAATGACTATATCAGAAGACAAACGGAGCTCTGAATTCAGTTGAAATTCTTTAGGTCAGGCACAGAGGCCCCTATTCAGGAATGCACTTAAATTCAGGCTCCACTTAAGACACGCGGTAAATTTCCAATGCACTAAATAGGACTTAAGCACATTCCTAAATATAAGCATGTGCTTAAGTGCTGTCCTGGAGAGAGGTGCTTTCCTAAATCTGGGCCAAAGTCAGCACCTCCAGCCTTTGTTGACTGAGGCTCCAAGTCCATCACAGACATAATTTAATCCTAAAAATAACCAGCAATCACTGTATTCTCAAAGTCTACTGTCTGCTTTCTCGTCAGAGCCATCCATCATCAAGACTGGGAGGGAATAGTTATTACACTCTTATTACATAAGATTATATCCAGTTAACAGTCTGAAAAGAAGCTTCTTATTTATCCCTTCCCTTACTGTCTGACTTTACTACTTATTTTTCCTCCATATTCAAATTTATTTTCAGTGCTGATTAAACCTTTTTCCTATTTGAATTAGGATGTGCTTTTCTGCCCGAGCCCACTCACCAACTCCAGCACACTAAAAACTGAGCTATAAGTACAAAATTAAAATCAAAGCATCTTTTGTTCCATTTTATGTTCATTATAGGCTTTTCATGTTTTCAGATGGATTGAACTCATTTTCTAGTAAATCTATGACTACTATCCCTGTCCTCCCACATTCAACAATCTTTTGCAGATATGCTATCCTTTAATATTCGAAGTTAAGCTAGTTAGCCAGTTACCTAGCCATTGCTCCAGTGCCTGTGAACAAGCTCCTGCGGGATTCAGAGAGGCCTCTTGTCTCCATGGAAATGACTCTCTGCAATTCTGAAGAAGTGTCCTCACACAGTGAATGGGTCCTGCAAAATCAGTTTTAAAAAAAGAAGGCTTTTATTCAGCCTACAATTAATTTGCCACTCATTCAATTCTTCCACTCACATAATAAGGGGGAGAGGGGAGCAATACTCTTCTCTCCATCACAAAGGATGCAGCCAGGTACAAACTGAACACATGACAAGCCGAGTTTACTAATTTTCTGTCGCAGTCTTGCACCCACTGAAGTCAATGGAAGTTCTGATATTAGGAAATACACAGTTCAAAGATAATACAGAAGTTACTTCAACAGAATAGGGTTCAGTGTTGCCAATTACCTGAGCTCAAAATTTATGAGTCAGCCCCCACCCCAAAAAATCATGAGATTGGCTTTAAGATCATGAGATTTTAAAAATAGTGGTGAAACCCTGTTCTTATTGAAGACAATAGAAGTTTTAAAATTGATTTTAATCGGCCAGAATTGCATCTCATCCAATAAGTTCTGGGTTCTTTTCATTACCTCCTGGTTTTTCACTCCTTAGGATTCACATTTTCAAACTCTTCTCTGCAACCAAGAGGGCTAGAAACTTTTTTTTTTTTATGGAAGCTGAGATTCTCACATTATCACATGACTCTAGAACCTGGAGCTTTATGGAAAACACCACATATCATGTGACTTGCAATAACATTGCAAGAATTGGCAACACTGTTCCCCACAGTGGAAATTAGTTAACTAAATTGGGTGCATTTTCAGTGGAGAAAATGACTCACACCAGCAGTCACGCTTACAACTAATATAAATATCTCTTCATCACCCAGTCTGAAAAGAACTCTTTTACCAAACTGTTCCAGAAACTATTGGGATTCTCCCCATGCTGAATGTTTTCTTCTTATTCTCTTCCTGATACAAAGAGATAACATACATTCTGCTTGATGTTGGAAAGGCTGTATAAATCTGACTCAGACCTCTTGTTATTGGTTATAGTATTTTATATATACACAGCGATCTTAGGTAACATTAGTACTATAATGTTATTGCAATTACTGTTCACATTTTTTTCTTATGAGTCTTACAAATAATTTTAAGGAGAGAGTGGAATGGGAGTTCTTATCGAAATAACTCTAAGATTCAGAAATGCAGAGTGAGAAAAGAACGTCTTCTAGAGAAACAGATCCTACAGATGTCCAAGAAAGTCAGACCTGTATATACTGAGGATAGAAGGGCAAATGATTCCAGACAGAAGATTTCTCATTCCAGAATCAAAGGGCGTATTGTTCATCTTGTACAACCACCACAGCTTTCTGTTCCTGAAAAGTAGGACTAAGGGTATGTCTACACTGGAGCTGGAAGGTATAATTTCCAGCTTAGATAAACAAACCCTCACTAGCTCCGATCAAGCTAGCATACTAAAAATAGAAATGTAGCCACAGCAGCACAAACAGTGTGAGGCACTGGCTGCCCTGATTATCATCCCATCAGAGACCCTAGGTGGCTAGCTTGTCCTATCACTTGTGCCACTGCGGCTACACTTCCATTTTTAGTTTGCTAACTTGATCAGAGCTAGTGCGGGTACGTCAACTTGAAGTAGAAATTGCATCTTCCGGCTCTAGTGTAGACATACCCTCAGAATGGCACATCTCTTCAGTGATGGGCAAGTGGTCTCAGAAGAACATATGTTTGGAAAGTCTGGGTTAGGGATTAGGCCATTAATATTGGATGCATATCCATAGGGCCCAATTCTGATCTCATTCCACAGAGAATCACTCTTCTGTGACTATACATCCTTTCAGCAGCCAGGAGGTAGAAGTGGCTGCTCCGAGAGAGAGGAAAAAGGGTAGCTGGGGAGAGCAGGAAAAAGGTTACTGAATTGTTGCTAGGAAAAGAGCCTGCACTGGACACAGGTCAATCTTTGTGGGACAGGGAACAATGGGTGGAAAGAAGGTGGTAAAAGAGCCAGAGGATACTCTTGGGAGAGAAGGGGAAGCATCCACAGGTGAAGAGATATAGGACAGAGGGGAGAGCAGGCAGCCATAGGGAGGAGAAAGAGGAGGTAGCAATTAGGAAAACAGAACAAATAAGGGAAGCTTCATGTGGGGCAGAGGAAAAGTGGGGAAGTTCAGGAAGGAACTGGGATGGGGCAGGGAACAGAAAAACAGGAAATCATGAAGAGCAGACGGAGAACATCAACCAAAGGTTCAGGAAGGAAGATAATATTGGTGAGAGAACAAGGGTAGGAGGAGAAGCATGGCAGCAAAAAAAAAAAAAAGAGGCAGAGAGACAAAAGATCATTAGGACTCGGGTAAAATTAGGGAGAGCCATGGAAAATATGGGGACAAAGAACATTTTTCAAAGGGGCAATTTTTCCAATAAGGTGGTATGGGGAGAAGGGTTTAGTGACTGCTGAAGGGCAAGTGCATTCTGTTGAACTTCATATTGTTTTCCTGTGCCCTTTTTCTTTCGCCCTTCTAAGAAGGAAATAGCCTAAAATTCACAAGGATGTATACACAAGAACAGCCACCCAACAGCTGGGTGCCTGATAGACCTCAGCCTGTGACATATTTGAATATTTGCCTTTGGCTAAATCTATACCATCTTGGTAATTATGACCACAGCCAACAGCAATGATGACCAACTATCTCACAAAGAAATTAGTCTACCAGAGCCCAGTTGTATGAATACACCCTAGCTGCTGGCAAGCAGATGAAACTGTATAACCAAGCAAGTCAACAACAGTGTGTGAAGCCCTTTCCCATGGTGGGAGAAAAGGGCAAAGAAAGGTTTTGCAAATATTGGTTCTACCTGAGAAAGACATTTGATTGTAGAATGAAAAGGAGATGTGGAAATGTAACTGAATGAAAGAGCACAGAGAGAGTTGTTTCCTAATTACAGTCAAACCAAGAGCAGAGAAATCTAGTCAACCAAATCCAGTCAAGCTAACATGTTTCTCCAGTCCTAGAGCACAGATAAAAACAACCCACAGTAGTTGCCCCTAAAAAGAGGTAAGCTTGGCTGAGACGGTGTGCATCAGCGAGAACAAACCAAGCCATATTTTCACTGCTGTAAATGCACTGCAGAACATTCAGAGTAAATCCTACTCTCTCTCTCCTCCCTACAGGCAAGGGGCTCATCTAAACTGGGAAAATGAGTGGTGTTTTATAACTCATTTGCTTATACGTTATATACACCACGCATTCTCCGAGTCTACCCATGCCACAGAGAGCCCCAAGTGCAAAGGTAGCTGGTACAATTCCACTGTATGAGAGAAAGATATGAGGAGCCTGCAAAGCAACTCACGACTCCTATGAGCCCACAGTCCTGTAAGGGGCTTCTTTTGCCCCAGACTGCAGAGAGGATTGAGAGATGACCTATAATTAGAGCCAGTGGATTTGCAACTATGTAGATTCAACAGCCTTTCCCCCTGGGGAAGCAGTAGCATGGCATAGGGAGAGGATTCCTTCTCCTCTAACGCTTCCAACTCATCCCAGTACAGAGCCCAAAAATGTGAGGAATATTCTGTAAATGAGATTTGGTTTTCCTTGAGCACTTATACTTCCCACTGAAGTCAACAGTGTTGTTACCCAAGGAATGCAGGATTTAGCTCCAGAAGCAGAAGTGATAGTAGCTTTCCAACTGTTGTGCCTTGTGCTCATCATAGCTACTAACAGTTGAAACTCAGTTAACTTCACTGGGTCAAAGACTGTGTGGGCAAGCACTCCCATAATGCATACCACTACAGGCGTGCCTCAATATATACAGTAATTTCTGTCCTCTTGACTGTGAGGAAAGGAACACATTACCTGCTAAAGCCATTTTCAATTCTTTCAATTTCTTCATCAATGGTCCTAACAGACAGCCTGTGCACAGCAGGGTAGGAGTGCTGGGTGTTGATTTTAGCCATTTTGCTTACATATCAGCATCCAAATGACAGCTAAAATACAAAAATAACATATTGTAAAGACTGGAGTAGAAATAAAATGTGTAAATATATAAAAAGTGATTTATTTAAAAAAAAACTCTATTAGTAGTTTGTAAAATGGCCAGTGATATTTATAAATGTAATGTGACCCTTACTTGGTACATTTAAACTAGACAGGGCAAAACATTAGTGAATGTCAACAAAGAATAATTCTGCATTGGCAGAGAAAAGGACTAGATGATTTAACAGAACTTTCCAGCCTCTAGCTTCTACAAAGACTCACTGACATACATACTTTATATAATAAAATTACATTTAAAAAAATCTTGTTGAAGAAACATTTAGGTTGCAAAATCAAGCAAAAAAAAAAGTCAGGTAATGCCTGAATTAAGGTTACTTGTGCAATCTGAATTTGGCTCCTTTGTTCATTATGACAGTCTTTAATTAAATGCTCACATATCATTTTTTCCACAGGACCCCCATCTCATTCAGTGCACAGGATGGACAGTGCTCACTGATGGGTAGCTAGTCAATATTTCTTTTTATCCTCATCATTCAACATGTGGCGCTATGCATTATTTACTGTTCACAATCCAAACCTAGCACTGAATGAAAAGTTATTCATTTCCTCATGGGCCTTTCCATGCTCTCACTGTAGTGTCTTAGATCCCAATCCTCAAAGGCAGTTAGGCACCTAGTTCCAATTGAAAATCAATGGGAGTTAGGTACCTAAATACCTTCGGGGATGGAGGCACACACTTGGGTGGTGGGTTTCATAGATATTTGCTAGACAGCAAAGGAACGTTGAGACTCAGGACTCCTGTGTTCAATTCCAGATTCTGAATGGGAGTATACCATAATGATTACAGACTTACATACAAACCTCTCCTCCCCACCCCAACCTTTCTGTATGCCTTTCGGCTCCTATACCTTGGTCCCTCCCCAGCTCCTGCCCGTCTCCTGCTTCTATTTCCTCAACACATATCCCAGTCTCCTGCCCGCACACACATAGACACACACTCCCATCCTACCCCATTCCAGGATCCTGCCCCTGTCCCCAGTGCCTAGTACAATTTCACTCCCTCTGTTCCAGATCCTGGTTCCTGCTCCCCTCTTTCCAGTGAGCTCCTGACTCTGTCCCACAACCTTCCCTCTCCTCCCCTGCCCCATTCACCATCTCTCTGCATTCCGGTCAGATTGCTTCCTCCTTCTCCACCACACTCTCTGGAAGCACAGGAGGAACAGTCTCCCTGCTCTCAGTACCAGTGCCTGGTGCCAGAATGCTCCGGCAGCCAGGAGGAGCAATTGCAGGGAAAGGTGTACTCGGCTTCTGTAGCCGTCAGAAGAAACATCCTCAGTCACTCTGTGGATATAGCACATGCCCAGTCTGGTTGGTTTGTAGGGGTGGTGAGGAGATGGAGCATGCTCAATGCGGACAGAATCTTTGGAGAATTTAGCTGCCAAACTCTCACATCTGTACTGAGCATGTGCAACTGAGATTTTTTTGGAGGCCCTATAATCTGGCCAAATTATAACAGGAACGGCAAGAGGCATATCCCTGACACAAATTGCCCCACTGCCCAATTTCAAGCCCTTGCTCCAAAGCATGGAGGCTCTATAGTTTCTCAGTGAAACTTGTCATGTTTTTTAATGTGGGCAAAATACTATTTTTCTTGTTCTCAGAAACAGCTGAACCAATTCAGCAGGAACTTCTCCCCAAAAAAATCAGCCTTAGGCAGACACCCAGCATGCCCAAACAGTTTGGCAAAGTTATAAGCCCCAGAAAATAGGGTCTTATTATGGAACATGTTTGGCAACTTTAACTACAGAAAGCACTACCTGAGCTTCTTATAATCAGGCAACACGTGGTGGTATGGTATAAAGTTTTAATTGGCAGGACGCAAGAATTGCTACATTGTTCACAAGTGGCAAAGTGAATGAGTACCAGTAGTATCTCTATATTACACCTCTCCATAACGTATTGCGTATGTGCCACAGATTTTACAGTATTGCTATTTTACAAATGTTTTAAAGAGTTTCAAAAACCATGATTGGGGCTACTTATGTATGCCTCTTCTTGTAAAGTCAGATGCCTTAGTTACCCTTCAAGCGAGTCATGTAGAACTTCAAAAATGACCTAACATACTTCTAAACGTAAAATTGCCACATATTTAAATGTTGACATCACAGGCTCTTGCAGGTCTAGAAATAACTCCTGTGTCTCTTAATGGAAACCTGGCAATTTTCCCCTCTGCTAATGTAAACCTCCCATTTCTAGCTCTATCAGGAGCGGCAGAAGTGCCCTAAAAGTTAAGGGGGGGGCCACAGGCATCCAAACCATGGTCAGGGGCAGGATAGTAGGGAGGTCCAGTCCCACTAAGGAGAGAGAAATAATGTGAAATGATGTATGTGTTTTTGGAAGGAGTTAGATGAATAGTAGATGGAAGTTAATTGTTAAGCAGTGTGATCTGTCCCAGAGGGACAAGGCACTGAGTGTGAGTAACAAATAACTCAAAAGTTTGGTAGAAGGCCAAGTCCTAGAGGCTCCATGCAGCTACAGATTTGGCAGCATTTCCTGGCAGCTTCCTGCATGGTATTAAATCCTGAGATTGCTATCCTATGTTGCATTGTGACAATACACTCCATGAATTGTGGGGAATACAACTTCATGATGCAAACATTTCAGCACATCAGCATGCTGTGGCGTTATTCTTTTATGGCTTTTTCCGATACCATTTAATAAAGAAGAGCTCTCCAACTCATCAAGATTTAATAATGTTGCTAAGCTGTTATTTATTTGCTAAAATTATTAGGGGGTGTAAATAAATGCTGTTTGTGGGATTAATCCTATTTACGTTGAAGTCAATGACAAAGATCACATTGACTCCAATGATCAGAGCCTATATTTGCTATTTTTTCTTTACCAGAAAATAATGGCATGTGTTTAATAATATTCATTAGATTTTCTGGTTACAGTATGATATCTCCTCCTATACCAAAATGCAAAAGGAAGTGCCAGTAGAACTTGCCCCAAATAGACAACACAGCAACATTATTTATAATTAACATTTATGGCCTAGAATCTCAGCTAGTGTAAATTGGTAAGGTTCCATTGAAATAAATATATTTATACCAAGAAACATCAATAAGGATCTGGCCCATATCTTAAAATTGCTATACTAACGTTAATTAATCCTCACAACATCTCTATATGGTGCACAAGTACATATTACTATCCATATTTTCCAGATAGAGAAACTGAGATCAAAAGAAGTTAAGTAACTTGACCAAGACTACACAGCACTTAAAATGTGAGACTAGAACTCAGGATTTCTTGTTTCCTAGTTTTGTGTTCAATCCATTAGAGCCCAGCAGATAATGAAAAAAATCAAACAAGGAAAGTGCAAAACAGAAAATGCAATATTCATGTACCTTATATGCTTTTTCAAAAAAAGATTTATTGTAACTGTATCTCTGTGGATAAAGTAGAATAGCCCTAGAAGATACTTAGGGACTGAATTTAGTGCCTGTGACAACAAAAATCTTATCTCAGGACTTTAGATCAAAATTTTATATTTATCCACAGAATAGCTAAAATGAGTGCATTGATCCCCACATTGTCTTGCCAACATGCCCTGCACAGATCCACAGGGCACATTGTGCCTTTGATTTTTATGCATTCTCTCTATGAGTGTATTCCATTAGTGCTAGCCTTGGGCCTACAATTTTTTGCAAAGGGGACATCCACAACTCCAAGATTGGTCCCCCTGGCTTCAGCACCGCTGTCTCTCATTGTGGTTCCTCCAGTAGGTCAAAATGAGTGTAGACCTCTGTCAAAGATTTAGGGCTGTCTACACATTAAAATTAATCTGGAATAAGGGGAAGTGTGAATTTAAAGTGGATTAATTCTTCTTGATTAACTACATGTGTGGACGCTCTTATTCTGGAATAAGACTACCTTACTTCAAAAGCTTAAACCACTGCCAAAGCAGAAAAAACTAATTTGGAATAAGGCACTCTTATTCCGGAATAGGGACATCCACACATGGAGTTAATCAATCGGAAACAGCAATTCAAGAACAACTCCCAGTGTAGATAAGCCATGGGAGTCATACAGCCAGCAGATGTTTACAGTGACACAGGAGAGCCTTTTCAAAACAAGCCAGAATTTATTAGTCAAGTAGGGTCATTAGCTTAGAATGGAAAAGCAAAGCTTATATATATATATATATATATATATATATATATATATATATATATATATGTCCATGATGGAAGCCCAACCAACCCCACTTGACCAAACTTCCAGGATTCAAATCTCTCTTACTGCATTGGGCAGCAGTCTACTTAACCCAGTCAGCTCATGCTTCTGGTCTTGTTTCAAGTTATAGTCATGCTGTTTTCATATGTTCTGCCTCCCTTGGCTGACAATCATGAAGTTAATGTCTGGTCATTGGTCCTGAGGCTCCATTCCTGGCCTCGCTCCTGGCCCCAGACCCACCTCCCACTGCAGCCCCAGCCTTGGCCCCCATATCCCTGTCCACGCTTCCAGAATGCAGGATTTCCCCTGAGAACTGGCCTCTGGGGACCTGAAAGCAAGGTCCCTGAGCTTGGCCCTTTCCTTCTTCTAGGTGACTCCCGGTCTGTAGAATTTTCCTGGGAAAACTTCTCCCAGCCAGAGTAGCAGCCGTGTTAGTCTGTATTCGCAAAAAGAAAAGGAGTACTTGTGGCACCTTAGAGACTAACAAATTTATTAGAGCATAAGCTTTCGTGAGCTACAGCATCCGATGAAGTGAGCTGTAGCTCACAAAAGCTTATGCTCTAATAAATTTGTTAGTCTCTAAGGTGCCACAAGTACTCCTTTTCTTTCTCCCAGCCAGGCTAAATTAGCCTTCCAGCTCCCTATGGAGATCAGCCAGCACATGGCCAGTTCTGCACTGGCTGCTAATCCAGGGCTGCTGCGAGTGTGTCTGAGCGCTGTGGTGGGAGATTAAAGTTAGGAGTTTAGTATAGTTTTGTAATCTGCACCTTGAGCCCTGCACCCCTAGGTGGTGAGGAGAAATCCTGGGATGCCTGCCAGCAGGGACCATCAACCCCTCTGAACTGACTAAGGAATCCAGAGTCATCTCTGAACCTGAGGATCCTTCACAGAGTTTGTGAGTGCACTATCTTTTACTTAATTAGTCAGGGAAATTGTCTGGGAGACCCCTTACTCTCTGAACTGTATCCTCAAGCCAGGGGGGTCAGGATTTTGGGATTTTATTACCTGCTGCCTATGAAACCTGAGAAGGGACTTAACACTTTATCCCACTTGTGAGTTCTTTAGGCTGTACTGAACCCAGTCAGCCACATTGCTAACTGCTGAACAGATAATGGTCATAGGTCATCAAGGGCCCCAACAAAATACATGTACCAACAGTTCACTAATTTTCCATTTGCTATATCAGGTCATGCAACTGGGGAAATTCACGGATATTATCAGCATGGGCACCAGTGATCACGAGAATAGTGCTTTACCTTGTTATATATATCTCCTGTTTAATAAAATTACTGTGTATATTAATATATTGTATGTATGTATGTGTTATTTCTTGAGAGTATCCAACTATTTAACAAAGTAAGTGGGGGTTACCCTGTGGTTAGAATTTTCCTCCCAAGCTGCCCTGGTGACCTTGCCAGGAAGGAGGAAGAGGGGTGGAGGCACTGCCACATACATTCATACGGGAAAAAAATAAAGCAAGTACACCCTGCCAAGTGGATGGCAGGACCCAGAAGAACCCAGGCCTGTCAATCAAAACTGTAAACAGTTTAGCATTAAAGGAGGTAACCAGGTGGAGTGGGGGGACTACAAATATGTTAATAGTGCTCAATAGTTCATTCAGACAGACCAATATGCCTCCTGCCTACATCCTACCCAGTCCCCTATCCCAGGCAAGAAATTAATCCCTCCAATCCCAGATGGTAACAAAACATAAGTGAGCAAGGAAAGCAAGTAATGACTATTTTTCCTAAAAATAATACAGAAATTTCCCACAATCTCCACAATGCCAGAAGGTGGCCAGGAACACCTAAAAGTAAGGAAATAAGTCGGTTCAGCTGTCCATTCAGCCCCTGGCCTCTCTGTTGAGACAGCCAATTTGTGCCAATTGTGATAAAGACACCTATATCAGTGAGTACTGAACATATATGACTGAGCAGCCATCAGATGGCAACATCTTAATAGGCAGTGGGTTTAAAACAAACAAAAGGAAGCATTTCTTCACACAATGCACAGTCAACCTGTGGAGCTCTTTGCCAGAGGATGCTGTGAAGGCCAAGACTATAACAGGGTTCAAAAAAGAACTAGGTAAGTTCATGGAAGATAGCCATTGATGGGCCTATTAGCCAGGATGGACAGAGATGCAAAACCATGCTCTGAAGCATCCCTAGCCTTTGTGTTCCATGAGCGACCGGGGATGGATCAATTGATGACTACCTGTTCTGCTCATTCCCTCTGAAGCACCTGGCATTGGCCACTGTTGGAAGACAGGATACTGAGCTAGATGGACCATTGGTCTGACCCAGTAAGGCCGTTCCTATGTTCTGGTGACTACCAACCTAAATAGCCAGCAGGGATAACAATTAGTGTAGTGATAATGTAGTGTAATGCAACGATAATTTTGATTATGTGAATATCTGTCCCCTAGACACTGGACTGAAACAATTAATTTCATAAAGCCCACTGAACAGCTATCAGATGGAAACAACTTCCTGCCAGTACCTGCCTGGGGCTTCATTGATTCATCACTATATCACTAGGATTTAGACTGGTGTGACTCCACTGAAATCAACTGTCATGCTGGCATACAACTGGACTAATGGAGTGGTGAACCAAGCCCATGAGCTACATGTAACCCAGACACACTGAGTTGGAAAGCTCCATAACATAGTAACAATTCCCTGAAGTCTCCAGTCCTCCAGCTATATGTATGTATATGCATGCATGCATGCGCGCGCGCACGCGCACACACACACACACACACTTTGACCAGACAGCAAAATCACATTATGTATCTGTACAGGTTTCAGAGTAGCAGCCGTGTTAGTCTGTATTTGCAAAAAGAAAAGGAGTACTTGTGGCACCTTAGAGACTAACAAATTTATTAGAGCATAAGCTTTCGTGAGCTACAGCTCACTTCATCGGATGCATCCGATGAAGTGAGCTGTAGCTCACGAAAGCTTATGCTCTAATAAATTTGTTAGTCTCTAAGGTGCCACAAGTACTCCTTTTCTTTTTGTATCTGTACAGTATCACATTCGACAGGTCACTGCACCTTTAATTTAATTAACAATCCTCAACACTGAGCATGAGATTTTCAAAAGCACCTAAATCAATTGGTGCATCCAAGTCCCTTAGCTATTTCTGAAAATTCCACCCTATATTATATAATAGCTCTGGGCCAATCAAAACTGAGGGCATTCATCATCTCACAGAATCAATGACCACTGCTAATACCTATTATGAAGGGATATTAAAATAGAAAATATGTGAAAAGGGTATACCACATAGAAAACTAATGTGGAAAAATCATAATACCTAGCAACCCTTGTCAAAATCTAAAGCAAATAAATAAATAAATAACAGAAAATAAAACTGTAATAGTCTATGATCAGATATCCAGTAACTTAATTACAGGGATTGATCCTGCAAACCCTTATTTCTTCTGATGAGCAATTATTCATGAAAATATTCCAATGATAGTGTGAATGAGAGAGACTCAGATTAGTAAGGGATGTAGGATTGTGCCACAAGTGATTACAAAACACACTTTGCTACAGCAAAGGTATATAATGATGCTTATGCATTAGCAAAATGAAGGACAACTTCCTGACATGCAGTCCTTACTCCCTTAAGTAATTCTTATTCCCATGAATAAGCTCATTTAAATCAATGGAACTAATCACATGAACACAGTTGTATAAGATTAGGCCTGTGGGGATGACTGTACTACTTTAAGTTAAATAATATTATGGGTCAGTGGTAAATAGCCACTGAAGTCAATAGAGGTAAGCTCATTTATACCAGCTGATGATCTGGCCCCGTTTTTTAAAATAAACTTGTTATTATAATTGGAAATGTTTATCTTAATGACTGAATTAGTAAGAAAGAAAGAAGATTATTTGATCAGAAACCCTATTATTTCAGTCATTTATATTTAGTGTAAAGTACATAAAAATCTTGATACATTACTGATCATCCTACTATTTCAAGGAGATATTTTTGCTCTTAAACATGTAAGGTTCTTGTGTTTAATGATACACATATAACATTCTTATGTGACACTTAGGAGACTGTTTTCCATATTACATTCTCTCTCTTGAGATTTGGTCAGTATTTTAGAGTTCTAAAACCTTTAAAAGAATTGAAAACGTAAATGTAGTTTACTCTCAGCTGTACAGAATGAAAGTCCCATCATGCAGGGGAAAACAACAGAATATGACCCTCATATAAAGTAATTAGTGATGGACTTACTCATGCTGTTTACACTGTGTTAGGACTAAATACGTTCCTACCTTCCCACTTCCCTACCCTGTATACCACCGAAAGAGAAGAAGGAAAACCTTGGGGCCAACTCCTGCTTCCACTAAAGTCATTAGAAGTTTTGCAACTGGTTTCAATGGCAAAGGTTAAGACCCTGGCCCCTTTCTACTCCCTGTAGGCTGACTGTCCTCTCCCTTGCACCATGTGTAGTCATTTACAGTTGGGCAAAGTAGGTGTGTAATGGAGATAAACCACTTTCAGATTAGAATGGTAGCACTTTACACCCACTTTGTTGAGATGTAAATGACTACACACAAGGTACAGAGCAGCAGAGAATCAAGACCGCAGTATTCTCATTCTTTATAAGACAAAGAGTTGTATACCTCTAGGGAAAAAGCCTAGTCCTACTGAAATCAGTGGGAAAACTCACAGTGACTTTAATGGGACCAGATTTTGGCCTCTATCTATCTATCTGTCTATCTCTATCTATCCTCTGTCTTAGATCTTTGTAGACATCCGACACCAGTATCTAATATTTTAAGCGCTGTGTGCGGGTTTAGTCATTGAAATATCCTGTCTCCTCAGGGCCCTTTCCACTTTGAGTACCGAGAACTAGAAAAGTACTGCCAAATCATCAAACTTGAGTATCTAAACTTGGGCAACTATGATAAATCCATATTTAGACATTTAAAACAGGTATTTAGCCAGTAGGCAGTTAAAATGACTAAATGTGTATTTAGTCCCTTAAATCTGAATCTAATTGCCTAAATTAGGCACCCAAGTTTAGAATTTGGGCCCTCAATTTATTGCAGCAATTTTCAAATTTTCAGAAGTCTGGGATTTGTCTTTAAGCACAGTATGTCAAGGATTCACGCATGGAAAACATGACTGTGTCTCATGTTAAATACTTTTCAATAGAAGCAAAGCATTACCCAGTGTCAAACAACAAAACAAAATCTTCTAGCTCAGTTCTCAAACTTTAGCAACCTGAGGACCCCCATTTTGATTTAAGAATTTTTGCAGACCCCCATGTTCCCACTCAGCCCTAGGCCCCGCCCCAGCTCCACCTCTTCCTGTCCCCACTCCACCCCACCTCTTTCCACCCCCTTCCCCGAGCTCGCCCTGTCCCCACTCCTCCTCCTCCCTCCCAGCGCCTCCTGCATGCCACTGAACAGCTGTTCCATGGCATGCAGGAGACACTGGGAGGGAGGAGGAGGAGTTGATAAGCGGGGCTGGCGTCCCTGGACATGACTCACGGATCCCCTGGAGTATCCTCACAGACCCCCAAGGGTTAGCGGACCCCAGTTTGAGAAACCCTGTTCTAACTGAAAACAACTCCAGCTCCTGTAAGTCTGGCATCTTTAACATCAATTTAAGCCGTATTTTTACTTTGTTTTGAACACTAATTTAACATTCAAAGTCAGTTATGGCAATCTGAAAGGGTTGAATAATAATTGCATATCCTAGAGTGTTGCTTCCGCATACATTAAACATTAAATAAAAACGTGGGCTAAATGAGAAATTTATATAATCCTATTAAAAATACAATGAATTATATATTTAAGATAGCGATGCTTATTTCATATGCAAATAATTCAAGTACTTTTTCATCCTTCTTGCTTTTGGATTTGAACAGCAAGTAATGTGTTTGACATTAATGAACATAATAAAAGATACATTTTATGTAGAACTGAGTCAAGTGTTTGACAACAAATATGGATTCAGGTGAGATCTGACAATTTCAGATTCAGATAAGCATTTGCTAATTTGGAAGAAAAGGTTTTGCTCATCTGTCTGTACAAATGTGACCACTAAAGACTTGGGGCCTCATTCACTACTGTTTTACAGGATCACCTTTTGGTTTGTGTTTATATAATGCCTTGAAAAATGGGGTCCTTGTCCATGAGGGGGACTCCTAAGCACTAATGCAGTACAAATAAATAATAGTTACACAAGTGTATCTCTATTGAAATCCAAGGATTAAGGTAGTGCTTAATCAGGCCCATACAGTTTTGATATGTCCCAAATTCAAATATAGTCAAAACTCAGACAGGTAAAATTCAAAAAACATGCTAAATGAACAAACATTAAAATTTCACAGTATTTTATGTTAAATAAAAATCTGCCTCCTTATTGACCTCTAGGCCTGATTCTCATTCACACAAGTGCCATTTTACACCACTCTGGCAGTGCAAACTTAGAACAGAAGAAAAATATATTTATATCCACTTTAAGACCTTTCTACACGTCTAAAGTGGCACAAGGTAGCCTTAGTGTAGATGAGATCAGGCCCTCTATTTTTAAACAGTGTTCCTCATTTTACTGAAAAGTACACATGATCATATAAATAATTATGAAGTTTTTAACTAATTTATAATTGTAATAAATAGTTTTAATTGAAAATAGGTTTTTATCATTTAAGCAGAAACAGCAAATACCAGTTCTGTTCTCAGCTTCAGTAGTGTTAATCTGAAGAAACTCTGTTGTTCAGATTTACATCAGAATAAATTAGATCAGAATTTGGCTCATAGTTTCCACCAAAAAAGTCCAATCCTTTGGTTGTTTCAGGTAAAACTCCTAATTACTCAAAGTGACAATGATATTGCTGTTGGAAATAAAATGTATTACTGTACTTAGAAACAACTGAAAGTTGAGTACACTGACGTACCGTTACCATTAACACAGTTGAAAAAGGGTAGGAATAATATGGTTTACAATTACCCAATGAATATTTAAAACTTTCTCCTTTTGTAACTGTGAGAAATACTTCACCCTGGAGAGAGCTTGTTTTGAACAGTGTACTTCTAAAAATTCTAGAAGAACAAAAAATTGTTGTAGCACTATAGTTTCAAAACATGCATCTTACATCAACAGGAGTTCTACCAGAGTAAGGATTTAATATTCCAAAAGCTGTTGTAGTTAGATGATCAGAACTGTTTGCAGAAAAACTGCACAATTCAAATTCAGCTTTTCAAGGTGGACTATTTATCACTGTCAATAGAAGGCATTTTTACCAACCACACGAATGCAAGCCTACTAATTCCTACCCCTTATAAACATTATGATAAATAATAAACAACATAAGAGATTCTGTAAATATTTGACTTATTATCCCGATTCCCAGCAGCAGTTACGTTGTGCACAGGTTTACCTACATAGTTTACATAAGACAGGCTCCAATCTGCTATCTCTCTGATAAGTCTTTTATACCTTGACATTTGACCTCCATGTAATTATCCTTGTTACAGCATCATAATAGCTGGATTGGAACAGTTGATTATCCAAAAATACAGCTGAAGACCTGATTTCCTTGGCCTTATTGGGTCAATTCAAGCAAAGATGCCCACCCTCCCCAAACTGCAAAACCCAGAATACACTAAGTGACCTGACCTAAATGCCTATGCCATGCCATTCATGAGGGATAGTCAAGGAAGTTTGGTTCCTCAGAGGAAGGATGGATAATGGGCCTGAGACAGCACTCTCTCTCTTACAGTGAGTTTATACCAGTATAGGTTTCAGAGTAGCAGCCGTGTTAGTCTGTATTCGCAAAAAGAAAAGGAGTACTTGTGGCACCTTAGAGACTAACAAATTTATTAGAGCATAAGCTTTCGTGAGCTACAGCTCACTTCATCGGATGCATTTGGTGGAAAAAACGGAGGAGAGATTTATATACACACACACAGAGAACATGAAACAATGGGTTTATCATACACACTGTAAGGAGAGTGATCACTTAAGATAAGCCATCACCAGCAGCAGTGGGGGGAAAGGAGGAAAACCTTTCACGGTGACAAGTAAGGTAGGCTATTTCCAGCAATTAACAAGAATATCTGAGGAACAGTGGGGGGTGGGGGAGGGAGAAATACCATGGGGAAATAGTTTTACTTTGTGTAATGACTCATCCATTCCCAGTCTCTATTCAAGCCTAAGTTAATTGTATCCAGTTTGCAAATTAATTCCAATTCAGCAGTCTCTCGTTGGAGTCTGTTTTTGAAGCTTTTTTGTTGAAGTATAGCCACTCTTAGGTCTGTGATCGAGTGACCAGAGAGATTGAAGTGTTCTCCAACTGGTTTTTGAATGTTATAATTCTTGACCACACAACAGAACCACTAACCCAGGAACCTATCCTTGCAACAAAGCCCGTTGCCAACTCTGTCCACATATCTATTCAGGGGATACCATCATAGGGCCTAATCACATCAGCCACACTATCAGAGGCTCGTTCACCTGCGCATCTACCAATGTGATATATGCCATCATGTGCCAGCAATGCCCCTCTGCCATGTACATTGGCCAAACTGGACAGTCTCTACGTAAAAGAATGAATGGACACAAATCAGATGTCAAGAATTATAACATTCAAAAACCAGTTGGAGAACACTTCAATCTCTCTGGTCACTCGATCACAGACCTAAGAGTGGCTATACTTCAACAAAAAAGCTTCAAAAACAGACTCCAACGAGAGACTGCTGAATTGGAATTAATTTGCAAACTGGATACAATTAACTTAGGCTTGAATAGAGACTGGGAATGGATGAGTCATTACACAAAGTAAAACTATTTCCCCATGGTATTTCTCCCTCCCACCCCCCCCCCCCCCACTGTTCCTCTGATATTCTTGTTAACTGCTGGAATTAGCCTACCTGCTTGTCACCATGAAAGGTTTTCCTCCTTTCCCCCCCCTGCTGTTGGTGATGGCTTATCTTAAGTGATCACTCTCCTTACAGTGTGTATGATAAACCCATTGTTTCATGTTCTCTGTGTGTGTGTATATAAATCTCTCCTCTGTTTTTTCCACCAAATGCATCCGATGAAGTGAGCTGTAGCTCACGAAAGCTTATGCTCTAATAAATTTGTTAGTCTCTAAGGTGCCACAAGTACTCCTTTTCTTTATACCAGTATAACAACTGTTATAACAGTAATGGACTGGTGAATCAACCTAGCCTCCTGTGTCAAACTCTGAAACCTAAAACTGGTATGTAAGGGAAATAATGGATGAAAGCTCCCTGTTAAAGAGGAAGGGAAGGGAACCTGCAATGTATCCAAGTCATGGTTGTGGAAACGAATGTCTCTGTAAATAAAGAGAAAAATTTGATTTAATTATACTTTGCACAAGTGTAATCAACCACACAAGGTAAAGACAGTGGAGACCAGGTCCGCTTCCCCCCACAGGGGCTCAAGTTATTACCACACAGAACTCTCAGTCAGCACAAAACAGCTCCTATTTCACAGCACTGAAATGTACGCTAAGCAATAAAGAGCACACTAGCAGTTATTGGCCTGAGCCACCTGCAGCCTCAGATTTGGCAGCTGTGTCTGAACTAATCTTAGCCCTTACTTTAAACAACATTTGCACAGGCTTGAGTGTGCAAAGTGTGTAGTTTCTCTCTCTCATATATATATTCCTACTTCAAAAAGAACTGTAAAACTGTGCCCTCAGAGCGGCAAGATAGTAGGATGAACCTTTTCCATCAAGCTCCATGATTCTGGAATTCTCTCTCCCTAACTCAAGATATTTTTTATTTTCACTTTAATTTTGGTTTGTTGTTGTTCTGGCTTTGATTGTTGTTATAGTGCAGGCATGATGGGAGTTTATTAGTGGTTTTGCTCATCTTTGCTTTTACTTGAATATTATAGTATGCTGCTTGTTTTTCATAATCAGTTGGGGTTTTTTAAATTTCATGCCTATAAGCTATTTGGGCAATGGGATTTAAGAAATTTAAAATATTATAATATTCAGCATATTATTAGAGCATTCAAAATGCTTGGCTCGTGGGAGTGGAATTAGAATGAAGGAAGTGAACTAGAAAAGAAAGAAAGTATCCTGTGTTGTGTTCTTTAGAAAACACTAATTTAGGCCCCAATCCTGAAGTGAAAACCATGAGGGCAGTCCTTTGTGCACATGTGGAGCTCCATTAAAGTCAATGAATATCTCACTGCAGGATCAGGGCTTCAACTATAAGAAAAATAACTAAATAAAATAATAACAAATATGTTATTTCCAGTCAATTCTAAGACATAATTTAATCCTATATTCTTAGCTACTGATTTGGTATTAATCTGCTCGATTCTTCTGTACTAAATTAAGTAATAAAAAGGATAAAAATAATATACTTTACCTTTTTAAAATTTGAGGGAACGTTAGTGTTCATGAAAAGATTGGTCTGATTGCACATGCTATCAGAAAAAATAAAGATGGGCTGTCTGTTTATTTTTTCAAGCAGCTTTGACAATTTGCTTTAATCCTGACAGGCAACATCTCTGCTATGTTGAGGGTCCTTGCCTAAGAGAACATTGATTTTTGTGTTGTTGATGAACTCATTAGATATAGGAAGAGACTAAAATATCCATTTCAATTGTGACCTAAACTATATTTTACTCCCCAACACTTTGTTCCTGCATCAGCAAAGCATGTGCCTACCCTTATATATTTGAAGTCACATTGGGCCAAATTCTCAAAGGCTTTAAGGCACCTTAAGATAGATTCCAAGTGAGATTTCCAAAAGCAACTAGGTGCCTAACTCCAAACCTCACTAGGCATCTATCTACATTTTTAGGCACCTAAATACCTTTGAAAATCTGGCCTTTTAACTTGAAGCAACTTTAAGCTCTAAAGTCAATGGGACTATTTAAATGTTTAAGTACCTGCTTAAATACTTTGCTGAGTTGGGGACCTGTGCAAAAAACCTATGGTCCCAACTCTGCAAACTCTCATGGACTTCAGGTTTGGTGTATAAAGGCTACTGGATCAACCCCAGCAAGATGAAAAGAGTAATAAATAGGTTGTCTCATTTAGACCTTTGGTGTTATCCTTTTGAATTATTAAAGTAATAATTTAAAACTGTAATTTGAACTATTCCTTTGAAGATTTTTTAAATAAATGTTTTATTTAAACTCTTTTTAGTATTAGCCAAGTTATATGACATTTTCTATCATTGCTGGGGTCATTATCCCATTAAGATCCAAAGAATTTATATGTGCATCTCGTATTAACCGTGGTAGCAATATGCCTCTAAGCAAAACCCATTATATATATCAATAGTACTTGAAAATATATGTATATATACTATTGTATGTATATATGTTTGTATGTATGTACACATACAGTTTTAATGTAAAGCAGAGCTACTGGATTCAACTTCACAGGATTGTCCTTTAACCATTACCTTTGTTGGATTTTTGCTAACTTTTAGCTAGAGCTGAGTGAATAGTCCTTAGCAAATAATTTGCTAGATAAATTGAATCGGGTTGGTTGTTTCTGTTCCTGAATTGCCTCTGATCAAATTGCAATTTTATTCAAGATTTATTTACCATCTGACATTTTGCTAGATAATCTCTATGAATAATTATTGGATAGAAGATTTTTCAGGAGCAGTCAGTTATAAATAGTCAACACAATATTGTAAATTCAAAGATGTGTTTAGTTTGATTGGATACCCAGATCACATGGGATTGTTTCTGTTCCGTGACTGGATTAGCATAACACTTAAAAGCAGATTTCTCATGTTCACTTGTTCAAAATTAATTTTTGGCAAAGATTCTCTAACATTTGCCTAAAACTTGCTGTTTCTGCAAACATTTCTGACAATACCATTTATTTGCTAGAATATCTGTGAAAAGCGAACACAAAAGGGGCATGAACTCAGCTAAAGCAAATTCATATTTTATTTGAGTGAATATTCATAGGATTTTTTTAAATTATTCATTCAAATTTTCTTTTAGCATACTTTATTTAGACTGCCAGACAAATGTATCTTGATTAGGAAGGAACAACATAAGAGCTCATTTATATCACATTTTACATGTAGTAGCAAGGTGTTCAGTAGAAGAGGATTTTAAAAGACATTAATGAAAAGAGATAACAATATCAGAGAATGGTACAAGATAATATGTTGACCTGAAATGACAGAGCCAAGGTGCAAATTGGATGATATAATCTGGGGTCATACAAGGGAGGATGTTCCAGCCATGGCAAATGTGCATGGTGTTCAATTGTTCAAAGCTGATGAGCTCCCTCTCACAAATCCCTCTCACTGCTTGTTTACCATGATTACTATACTTCATTGGTCACCATGACAATCCCACTACTACATGAAAGATTCATTTTCCTAATCATCTTGTGAAGAGAGACAGGAGATATATAAAGGGTGATTTTACCCTCAGTCCTCAATGAAAGTGACACAAAAACATCAAGAAAGGAAATAATGAAAGCATGCTAATAGAAGTCAAAGTTATCTTTGAGTTGTTTCAAAGACTATAATATTTGAAATCACAATTTACTCAACTGTAGCCATGAAAATAACAGAGCTCTAAATACAGTATCCCTATTACTATTTATTTTGAGTGTAATCTCTTTGAAATAGAAAGGAAAGAATAAAAACAACTGTTAGCTACTAGAAAATACTGACATTTATTTTTAGTATTTTTATTTCTTCAGCAGTTACAAAATGAATGTTCAAATAAACTGGCCCCAAGTTTCCTTTGGCTTTTGCATTTAAAAATGAGTGTATTGTATATTAAATAAATGCACTGATCATAATAATTATTGTATAGTGCATGTTGTCAGATGTATCTTAACCTTCTCTACACTAGGGAAGTTTTGCAAAAATTGTTAATACGTCAGCACAGCAGTTTCACTGCAAGGCTGGGAACTCTAGTGTAAAGGGGCCACTGGATGACATCACTGTTTTAAGGACCATATTGATTAGAGCTCTTCTGAGCATGGTTTGATAATGCAGTGCTTAAAACACTGACAATTGCCAGCAGGCTATCCAGACCAGGGGTGGACAACCTACGGCCCGAGGGCCGGATCTAGCCGTGAGCCGTTTTAAACCGCCTGCGAGTTCCTGCTGTGTGTGTGTGTGAGAGAGAGACACACACAGCGCTCACACACACCCCGCTCTCGCTCTCTCTCTCACACACACACACACACACCCCGCTCTCGCTCTCTCTCTCACACACACAGCGTTCACACACACCCTGCTCTCGCTCTCTCTCACACAGACACACAGCGCTCACACACACCCCGCTCTCGATCTCTCTCTCTCACACACACAGACACACAGCACTCACACACACCCCACTCTCGCTCTCTCTCTCTCACACACACACACACACACACAGCGCTCACACACACCCCGCTCTCGCTCTCTCTCTCACAGACACAGCGTTCACACACACCCCGCTCTCGCTCTCTCTCACACACACACACAGCGCTCACACACCCCGCTCTTGCTCTCTCTCACACACACACACAGCGCTCACACACCCCGCTCTTGCTCTCTCACGCGCTCACACACACCCCGCTCTCGCTCTCTCTCTCACACACACAGACACACAGCACTCACACACACCCCGCTCTCGCTCTCTCTCTCTCACACACACACACACAGCGCTCACACACACCCCGCTCTCGCTCTCGCTCTCCCACACACAGACACACAGCGCTCACACACACCCCGCTCTCGCTCTCTCTCACAGACACACAGCGCTCACACACCCCGCTCTTGCTCTCTCACACACACAGCGCTCACACACACCCCGCTCTCGTTCGCTTTTCTCTCTCACACACACACACACACAGCGCTCACACGCACCCCGCTCTCGCTCTCTCTCTCTCACACACACACACACACAGCGCTCACACACTCCCCGCTCTCGCTCTCACACACACACACACACACACAGTGCTGACACACACCCCGCTCTCACTCTCTCACACACACACACAGCGCACACACACTCTCCACTCTCCCTCTCTCTCAGACACCCAGCGCTCACACTCCCCGCTCTTACTCTCTCACGCACACACACACAGCGCTCACACGCACCCCGCTCTCGCCCTCTCTCTCTCACATACACACACAGCGCTCACACACACCCCGCTCTCGCTCTCTCTCTCTCACACACACACACCCCGCTCTCGCTCTCTCTCTCTCACACACACACACACAGCACTCACTCACACACACCCCGCTCTCACTCTCTCTCTCTCTCTCACTCACACACACAGCGTTCACACACACCCCGCTTTCGCTCTCGCTGTCTCTCTCTCACACACACACACACACACACACACAGCGCTCACACGCACCCCGCTCTCGCTCTCTCTCTCTCACACACACACACAGCGATCAAACACAACCCGCTCTTGCTTTCTCTCTCTCTCTCTCACACACACACAGCGCTCAAACACACCCCGGTCTCGCTCTCTCTCTCTCTCTCTCTCACACACACACACAGCGCTCACACACACCCCGCTCTCGCTCTCTCTCACACACACACACAGCGCTCACACACACTCCACTCTCGCTCTCTCTCACAGACACGCAGCGCTCACACTCCCCGCTCTTACTCTCTCACGCACACACACACAGCGCTCACACGCACCCCGCTCTCGCCCTCTCTCTCTCCAACACACACACACAGCGCTCACACACACCCCGCTCTCGCTCTCACTCTCTCTCTCACACACACACACAGCACTCACACACACCCCGCTCTCGCTCTCACTCTCTCTCACACACACACACACACAGCGCTCACACGCACCGCGCTCTCGCTCTCTCTCACACACACACACACAGCGCTCAGACGCACCCCGCTCTCGCTCTCTCTCTCACACACAAACCGCTCTCGCTCTCTCTCTCACACACACACACAAAGCGCTCCCACACACCGCGCTCTCGCTCTCTCTCACTCGCACACACAGCGCTCACACATCCCGCTCTCGCTCTCTCTCTCTCTCTCACACACACACAGCGCTCACACACACCCCGCTCTTGCTTTCTCTCACACACACACACAGCGCTCACACACACCCCCGCTCTCGCTCTCTCACACAGACACACAGCACTCACACACACCCCGCTCTCGCTCTCTCTCTCATACACAGACACACACACTGCTCACACACACCCCGCTCTCTCTCTCACACACACACACACACAGCGCTCACACGCACCCCGCTCTCGCTCTCTCTCTCACACACACACACACACAGCGCTCACACACTCCCTGCTCTCGCTCTCACACACACACACACACAGTGCTGACACAAACCCCGCTCTCGCTCTCTCTCACACACACACACAGCACTCACACACACTCCACTCTCCCTCTCTCTCACAGACACCCAGAGCTCACACTCCCCGCTCTTACTCTCTCACGCACACACACACAGCGC